>NC_056591.1:10914811-10973735 GCF_018340385.1 Cyprinus carpio
TTTCTGTCTATGCAAGAGTCAGAAAGATCTTGGATTCATCAAAAATATATTAATTTGGTTCCGAAGATGAAACGAAGGTCTTATGGGTTTGGAATGAATGAGGGTGAGTAATGCATGACAGACTTTCAGGTTTTTGGATGAACTACCCTTGAAAGACCTCTATCTCAACCAGATAAGATTCACAAACCATTCAAGCTGTGAGGAGACAAAAAACAAAGGGAAGAAGACAGCTCCTCATCCAAGATCTTGCAATAAACTGACAATGCTCAGTGTTACATTGTTAGCTGTCCAAACAGATGGGCGAACAAGCATGCCTTGACTCAAGGTCCTACAGTATAGCAAGTATGGCTAAAAGATTATAAAATGGAAAACAGAACGTTTTTTTATTATAATATTTGAAGGATATTCATTCTGGAGATTTGCAAGGATGTAGACAAGTTGTGTCTTTCATTCAGAACAGATTTGATTTTCTCTGTATGTATGTATGTGTGGTGTGTGTGCTGTGCTGGGGTGAACAGTTGGTACCATTTCTTAGGTACAAACTTGTTCAATCACATGGCTGCAACCAGTGCATTTAGCTCTATATGTGGTTGTGATAGGATGACTTGCTAAAGTCACAAACAGAGCATCATAATTGGGAAGAACGGTGTTTTTTAAGTGAATTTGAATGGGGAATGTTTGTTGAGCCAGACGGGCTTGTCTTTGTATTTCAAGAACTGCTGACTACTGGGATTTTCAACGCACAAACCATCTCTAGGGTTACAACCACTCGTTCACCCAGGTATGCAAATACTATCCTGAACGCACAACACGTCGACCCTAAGCAGATGGGCTACCAGCAGCAGAAGAAACACACTGGGTGCCGCGCCTGTCGACTAAGAACAGGAAACGGAGCTACAATTCGCACAGACTCACCAAAATGGGACAAATCGAAGATTGGAAAAATCGTTGCCTGGTCTGAGTGAAGTCTTACTTCTTGCCTGCGACATTCAGATAGTGGGGTCAGAAATTGTCATATACATACACAATTAACGCATGGATGCCCGTCCTGCCGTGTCCTCAACGGTTTCTCAGGCTTCTGGTGGTGGTTGGTGTAGTTGGGTTGGGGCTATTTTTCTGGGCAACTTTGGGACCTTTAGTACCAAGTTGAGCCTCGTTTTAAACACCCCAGCCTACCTGAGTATTGGTGGCTGAGCTATGTCGATCCCTTTATTACTACGCGTTGTACCATCTTCTGATGCTACTACTTTTCGCAGGAAAAATTTAAGGCAACCGATTCACAAAGCGCAATTCATCTCAGACTGTTTCTTCTTGCACATGGACAATGATTTCACTTTACTCAAATGGCCTCCCACATAACCGATCTGCAATCCAATAGAGGCGCTTTAAGGATGTGTTTGGAAGGGGAATTTCGAATTCACGGATGGCCCGCAGCTTACAAATCTGCAACAACTGCATGATTCTATCTAAGGTCAATAATGGCACCAAAAATGCAATCTGAGGAATGTTTCCAACACTTTTTTGGATACTATGATGCACGGAAGAATTAAGGCGGTTCTGAAGGCAAACGCGGGGTCCAACCCGGTACTAGCAAAGTGTAACAAAAAACTACCATAAGCCAGTGAAGTTGTTATTAGTAGATGGGTGTTTATATGTAATTATTATTTCAGCAAGGAGTGTGTTAAATTGATAAAAGTGGTATGTCATGGAAAAGTTTCCAAAATATAGAAAACGGTTTCCAACAAGGATAATAAAGAAAGCATAATCAGTAGTAGTTCTGAAGGATCATGGTGACACAGAAGACTGCTGATAAAATACTGGCTGATAAAAATGACATTTTTGCATCACGAGAAATAAATTACATTTTAGAGTATATTGAAATAGAAAAATCGTTATTTTTAAAGTTGGAATGATATTGTTTCCCCCAACAAAATTAAATTACTGATCCCATAACGTGTTTGTAAGGGCAGTGTATTAATATAATATCATATAGTATATAATATATATATATATAATTTATATTTAGCATATCAGATATTATATATATTATATATTGTTATAAAACCTTTTAATGAATCATAGCACAAGAAGTTTTGACTGTATGACTGTTTTAGTTTGGGCATTCGGTCCTATTCATTCAGCTTTATAATGAAGTGATTAATCGTGTGATACTATGCATCCTGATGTAGCTCTGTAATACAGTCTAAGTGAGATAAACTTTCGCAACAAACATTTGGATGAGGTTTCCGTTGGAGGACGCAGAACAGTGGAAAGAGCATCCACACAAAGCTGAATAGAGAGAGTAAATAACAGGGTCTTGTGCATGTGTATGCCTGGATTCAGTTTGACGTCAGTTTAATTTGTGTATTGCCCTCACTTTAATAATTCAGTTACATTACAGTCAGCTCCTCTATTGTCTTGCAAGCAGCCCCTTTTTTTCTCGACTCTCCCTCGTCAGCAGCAAGCTCCAGGAATGGCATACAAGAAGAGGGAGGAGTGTGAGGGGTTCAGAAGAGATCGCAGCGCCCCAGACAACGGGGGCCAGAAAAAAAGAAGACCAAACAACCTCAAACAGTTCCAAGTATTCACAGGGAGAGATGGAGATTTGAGGCCGGGCCTCGGCTCAGTGCAGAGTTGGAGCATGGTACAGTACACACCTCAAGGCCAATCAAACGGAGAGGGCAACGAAGAGAATGAGAGGGGAAGGAAAGTAACAATAGCACAATTATTATAGATAGATAGATATAGAGAGAGATTTAGAGATGAGGGGGTGTGGGGGGGGGGGGGGGTGGGGGGGTGGGGGGGTTGACAGTGGAAATAAGGGAACGATTTAGCAGAGAAAATGTAGAGTATGTGTACTGTAATGGGTGAGGCGTGTCTGAGAGGGAATGGGACCTCTTGAGAGGGGGTAAGTGCCTAAAAAGTAAAGATAATTAAGACGTTAATAATTTATAGAGGGGAGGGGAATTATGCCGGATAGGGACACAGGTTGCCTAGACCAACGCAGCGAAAGACACTGAAGAGGATTTATAGAATAGAGAATATATAGTTGGGGTGAAAAGGGTTTTTCTTTAGTTAGGTTCAGAGGAATTTGGGGCACCTCAGTAAAAATGTCGATGATGCCCCTGCCCTTTTTGTAGAAGTGGAGTGCACAAGGAACATCGCGTGGCCTTTCAAGGAAGGAAACACAGCATGGTAGCTGACGTATAGGGGTTAGAAGGAGGGAAGCCGCCCACTAAAAAGGCATGGTGCAACAGCAACATGCAGTTGTTGGCCAATCGTGAGGGGATTTGGAATTCTCAACGAGGACAAGGTTCACCAAAGGGGGCCGACGCCGACGGCCCCCCCGCTTTCGAATCTGTATAGCAAACATTCAACAGAACAAAACTCAAGGCGCAAAGCGGGGTCACAAAGGATCTTGCATTTCCCAAAGGTAGTTTTCTTCTCATTAGTCTTTCAGAGGGTATAGGTAACAGACGGGGTCTCCTCTTTGTGGGAGACGCACAACCATCGCCGGGGGTGCCGTCGCGGGCGCGGATGCCAGGATTGGCACCGCCATGTGAGTCACGAGTGAAGCAGAGGCCGGCTTGGGATGAGGGTGATTCCCTCACACAGAGCTAGTCACCTAACAGGTCAGATGCATCAGTGAGCTGGTGCAATCTTCTTGGCCGAGGCCATAGCACCTTTTCATTTACTGTTCATACTCGAACTCTTCGTCTGCGTCAGCCGAGAGAATTTTTTCAATTGTTGCCGTTCAGGTATAGAGAGGTTCCAAAAGATTATCGTGGCAGAGAGAACTCTCCAGAATGTTTCAACCTCACCATAACTGCATTCAGGTGGGGACGTCGGAGGGGCACAGCTTGAGGTTGTTGTTGCCATGTGTCTTTTTTGAGATACCTGATTGGCAGCAAGGGATATGATCTAAATAACTGATGCTTACTCTATCGGCAATATCAGTTTAGTAAATGAAAATTGTATTAGAGCCGGAAGCCTGGGATCTCCTTTTCGTACTTGACTTTGAAAAGCTCTACACTGCGGACAGACGAACTATGTATAGTATTCCGGATCCGGGTGATTTTTAGTCACTGACCTAGACCGAGCATATCCCCGATCAGATAGCATCAGATGTGACAAAATAAAGTTAGCAAGCATATTATCCTTACATCTCTGGAAAATAAAAAAAACCTAAATAAAATGACAAAATACATACAACAATGAACACACTCGTTCTAACGAAAATGAAAGTGAAACAGAATATATAAACATAAATCCAATTTAAACTAGTATATATATTACAATAGTATATTCAATAATAGTAAAATAACAACTGGTTCATATGCTGAATCCCCATTTCTACTGCGTAATTTTCTGATTTTAATAATTTTGATTTCACCGCTATACAAATTAATCACATGCAAACCTGATAATAAAAATAATCTAATTGTAGTTAATATATCTAATCACACGACGAACTTTAACTTTTACAACTCACTTCTACAATTTTCATCCATAGAAGAGGTATTTCAATATCCATGTAGTCACAACTGGCCTTTGTAAGGCATATTTGACATAAAGTCTCAGTATATCTCATTCACTGACACTGTGATCAATTAACAATATCTGTTTGCTTAGAACTGGCAAACAAGAAATAATGACAAACCATACGAGGCAATGAGAAAAGTCAGCTGTCTGTCTGTTTTTGGATATATCTGTCTTTCTATTCTTTGCTCTTTGTTTCGGCTTTGCTCCTCTGCTGAACTGATGTGTCTCAGTGGAGCTGAGCGAGCGTGCCTCGCAATCGACTGCTAATACAACTGGCATCGACTCACAGCCCCCGCGAGAACAAGCCACAGGGATGTGGGAGAGTGACATCAGTAAGGATGAACACCCGGATGAGAGTTTGTACGTGTAATGCTGCTGCATGCTCGTCTTAACAGGAAAAGAAAAAAGGAGAACGAATGGGGAGGTGGAGGAAAGCGGCATATCGCAGCTGTCTAGCACAAACTTCGCACTATTGACTTTTTAGGTTAAGTAAGTATAGCTCCTGATAATCTATTCTGTTATCTGGTACTCACTCCATCGCACTAACGGCATGGTGACTTTCATTTTATTGAAAGTAAATTTTTGATATGAGTAATGTTATGATAGAACACATGTTTTTTGTTTTTTTTTTTTTTTTTTTTGCGTGAACTATACTTATAACATGGAATACATATAAGGATTTAGCATGGAACAAAACCTTGACACATTGGTGTGTGAGGACTTCCCTCCCAACAGCCTTGGCTGCTGTATCATGTCAACATCTGGGAATGTGTAAGATTACATTCAGCAACAACAACAAAAACGAGAGAAAGCTTCAAGTGTCCCCCACGCATGCACAGAGTGGAAGAAAGAAAAATACAGCTCCAAAGAGATGCCTAGAAAGAAAATAGTGTGATCCAGTGAGATCCTGGGCAAGAAAAGAAAGAGAGGCATGTGATGCTTCTGGCAAATTAATACACGTTAATACACATGAGTGAAGAGCCGTGAGTATGGTTTGTAGGGCATTACATTTAATCGTCACTATCACTTGAATGGTCACTGCAATGCTCTCCATTAAAACTAGGTCAGTTTTAAGCAGGGGGCAGTGCTTTCTGAGGGGAACCGTCCATCCAATTTAACACGCGTATCAAAAAAGGGTTAGTTTCCCCATTGCAGGGGGAAGGAGATCATTCAAACACGTGTTTCTTGATTCCCAGTAGCTTATAGTTTGTCAGTGAGATGAGGCCCACGCAGTTGGGAAGTCAAACCTCTTAAAGTTTGCAATGTAACGGAAACAGCAAAAGTTAATTTTCTCTCTGTATTGTGATTGTACCGTACATCCGAAGTGAAACAGATTACGAAAAAGGAAAATTGTATGGCAGGAATTAGTTCCTGTCCATCAGTTGTTGTATTGGGAGCCCAGCATAACGCCACCATACAGAGTCTGTTGTTTCACTGAAGATCCATTCTAAATGACATTTGTATAAAAAAATAAGTAATTAAAAAATAATAAATACACTACATAATAAAATATCAGTAACTTGCATTTAGATAATCAAGCCAAGCTTCTAATGCTTTACAGCATGCTCTGTAAGTTCAAAAGACTAAATTATTTCTGCCAAGAGGCACAAGACAAGTAAATTGACACGTTTTACAGTTAGGTATCCTCTTTTTTTTTAAATCCCCGATCCCGTGATCATGATTTTACGTCAAACAGTATCTTACTGGGTATTGTACCACTAGACTTTGACTAAGTGAATGGACACGCACTGCAACCGCGTGATATGATGTCACACTCTGCAGTGTCATTTTTAGTAACATACTTCAGCATATAATATACAAAATGTAAAAATATGCAATCCCACTTCACTGCAATGCTCCAATCCTACATTTAAAGTTTGCATGCTTTTTAATTCAGTTAAGAGGTCACAACATGATGCTATCATTCTTCTATGAGTCACCTTCTGATTTTCTGAAATGAATTCAACTATTGGACTTGAACACAGCAAACCTCAGCTGAGCTCGAGCTTCTGGCCATCAGCATTCACATACGCATGATGGAACAGTAGGTTACTGTCAACGTGCTGTTAAACAAAACATATCTATTGAGAAATAGAAAATAGTGATCACTATTGATGCTGTGCATTACTGGTGTAGATTTTTCAGTGAATCTTCCTGCAAGGCGGTGTGCAAGTGACTGAATCATTGAATTGTTCACTGATCAAAATTTGTTTAAAACACATGAACTCATTTAGGGAATGAAACCGCCACTACTCTCTGGGGCGCAAAAGGTACTTCATCTACTTTCAATTGGTGTGAGCAAAAAAAGACAAGCAACTGTAATATTTTAAAAGCCAATTTGAGCAGAGTTATTTCAATATTAACTGCTTATTTTTTTTTTTTAACTTTTGCATAAAAGGCAAGCGATTCACTTTACAATAACATTGCCTCAACGAGTTGTGCCTACAGATTCAGCCTGCTGTAAGCAATTTGGTGCTCATGTGATCTTGCTGAGTAATATCACTTAAATGTTACTGACAAGAAAATGGAATGGACTGGGTTTTCCATGGGACAAGCAGATGCATGCAAGCCCTCACATAACCAAGTACAATGCCACAATGGTGGAGGAGGGATAACCTGGTGCGCCTGTTTTTTTTATAATAGTCATTAAACTACTGTAATAAACACTTATTCTACAGTGATTTGAAAAAACATAAAAAGCATGTCAGCATGGAGTTTCTGACTAAGATACAACATACATGATACATGCAAACACAACCAGCCCAGCCCTGAGGTCAAAGGTGACTGATCTGGATCAAGACATCTCCACACTCTCCACAGCAGGTATCAAACTCAGACGTAGAAAGAAAACTGTTACAAATCCTCCTATAACACAACAGCAACACAGCTGCTCGTTTTATAAATCCTTAACAATCCTGCAGACAAACTCCTTATCATCTGAAATTATAATCAGAGATTCTTTCTTCGTGACTGTATAAATAGCTCACTTTCATCATGGCTAAATAAAATCAGCACTTACACACTACATCCGCCGTGCATTTCACAAACAGTCACCTCGTCTCAGTCAGGTCACAAAGAGAATGAGGTATTTTCTTTGTTCTTTGCATAATGAAGAAATACCAGCAGTTACAGATGTTTATTTCTCTGAATAAACAGGATTGCTATTAAAATATTCAATATTTTTTTTCCACCAGATGCTTGTATTAGACATGTAGAACATGTAAACTGCTCACTCTCAGCCGTCCTATAAGATTTAATACTGTTGTAAGCGCTGCTCACAGTTCAAATCTTGCTTTGCATGTTCTAATTTTATAAATCTTTTAGTGAATGAGCAATTTTATTTATGTTATAATACGCCTGAGGTGCACAGAGATGGAGGACAGACCTGCAAGCAGGTTCTAAACTGTCCGTCCTCTCTGTCCCAATGACTCTTAATAAGCATAGTGGCAAATAATTCTGTAAGTGGAGGAAGCATTTATTTGTGAGAAACATATTTATTTTTGCTATTGGAAAACTTCAAGGATTGTGGATTTCCCACAACCTGGTACAGTGAACAAACCTGTGGTCTTCATACTACCCGTACCGCTACATGTACGCATCTGTGAGCATATGTGTGTGTGTGTGTTTGTGTGTGATAGGGCAGCTGTGGGTCAGTCATGTGATGGCTAATGGTTATGGCAGACTGGTGGGTGCACAAGCTGATTGGTCGTCTCTCGCTCTCTCTCGGGCCTCAGGTGGACTCATCCGTCTGTCATCACATACACACTGATTGATCGAGATAAGAGATAGATGCTACCAATGACTGTCAGTTTAAAAGAGAAAAAAAACTTTAAGAAACCTTTTCGTAACAAACTATTATATTTGAAAATTAATATTACACTCTAAAAAAAAAGGTTCTTCAATGGTTCTTCAGCAGTTCTTTAGGGTGGTTAAGGTGCTATATAGCAACCACTGCTGTACATAAAAGAAGCCATTAAGCCAGCCATTAAACATCAACTGTGGTTGCACTTGGATGGGAAAATTCATGCAGAACACAAATTCCAAGTAGGGGTTACCATACTTTGCCCAAACCCCTCACTTCATTATACTCCAAATTTTCTAATTGTAGTTGTAAGTTTTAATTTAATTGCAGTAAATTAAAGTTAATTTTACTAATTGTACATCTGGTGTTTTAATTATCCACACTTTTTTCCCCTCAAATTTAAGACCCATCACCTATATAAGTTTAAATGGACTTCCAGTACAAGTTGAGTGTGTGCGATGATACTCTTAATGAGTTATTCGGCATTCAACCCCCATTAAACAAGAACAAGGTGTTTACATCCGGGACATTTACGTACTTTGTGTGCCGCCTAAATGGGCTGAAACTTTTCTCACAGTCGCCATTTTCTTTCACGCCCCGAATTGCGAAGCAGAGCATACGAGGATGGAAAATACAGAGATTAAAGGGGTCATATGTGATGCTTTTTTTTAAAGATCATTTTATTTTGGTATTTGGTGTAACAGAATATTTTGACATCTTTAATGTTCAAAAAACACATTATTTTTTCAAACACTGCACATTATTGTATGTCCTCTATGCCCAGCCTCTCTCAAACGAGTTGGTTTCTACAAAGTCCCTCCTTCCGACAAGCGCAGTCTGCTCTGATTGGCCAACTGACCCAGTGCATTGTGATTGGCTGAACACCGCAACAGCACTCGTCGGAAATGTAACGGCCCTTTCCATAATAGTGAGCTTCATCTTTCAAAATAAATGTAAAGACAGTTAATAATGTCATTATTTTTTCCATCAGTTCAAGCCCTGAAAGTGGAACAGAGTCACGTGACAGACACAGTGATGAAGCTCCTATGGGCCTGCAGTATACAAGCCACTGAAAGTTAAGACAGCTGTGTGACCCTGTCTCTCTCTCTCACACACACACACACATTACACGACGCACAAAACTCCGCATTTGAACAGTCCAATAGCAAATACTTAAACCTAATAACAAACATACTTACAGTAGCTGATTCAGAAGCGCCAGATTGTCGTAGCAAAGTCAGAATTACCCTCCTCTCCTAGGTTCACGAAACGGTCCGTCCATAAAATGCAATTGCTGTTCTGTTGTAAGTAATCTTAAAGCTTCCTAAAAGCATCTACTTTCAGAAGGCCAAATAAAGTGCATTTGCTTTTGCCTAGAAACACACGGCATCTCCCTTACATGGCTGCTTCAACACTAACTGCAGTTACTGAAACCACGCCTTCTCAATTTGCATGAACATTTTGGCGGCATTATGCAAATATTTCCACATAGTGACGTAGATATGTGGGGGCGTGTTTGAATGAGCTGTTTTTAGGGGGGGTGCAAAGTCTTAAACTTTGATAAAAAAATATCTCTTTGGATTTGAGACTTTAGTCTAGTGCAACTTTACAGATCTTCTTCATGCACCAACAGCTTGTAACACTCCAAAGAGAAAGAAAAAACTGAAATCGCATCATATGACCCCTTTAATTGATTCATGTTATTCACACATTATTAATTTTAAAACATCACATTGTTTTAAAACGATATTTATGTGCTGTGTGTGCAGCTAACGGTGGGGAGCTGATGAGGAGGGTTTGCTTTTTAACAGGAACACTGAAATTAAGTGTTTTATCTCATTTACCATATGTAATTTTATGATTTATAGTGATATTTATATGCTGTGCGCATTTAAACTGGCTGAAACTTTTCTGTCAGACGACATTTTCCTTTGACACAGATGTTTACACAGAGAGAACACTGAAAGTTTAGTGTTTAGTCTCATTTACATATGTATTTTTTGACGTTATATTATTTTATAACATATTTTTGTGCTGTGCAGTCCTAAACTTAAAACGCATAGACATAATTTTTTTTTGACTCATGATACTGAGAAGATGTTTACTTTTTTGGAAAACACAAAAAGGTAAGTGATTTACCTCATTCACAATATGTATTTATGACATCATATTGTTTTACAAAGACGTGATGTGGGCTCCTAAAACTTTTCTCAGAGAGACATTTGCTTTGATTCACGATGCGGAGCAGGCAAAGAGGTTACAATTATCAACAAAAGACCTAAAGTAAGTGTTATACCTAATTTACAATGCTTTATGTAACATCATATTGACAAACCAAACCATTGTAAATTTGGTCTCATGACAAAATATCATATCATATCATGAAGCTTGTAAATTAAGTTATTTTGATGTGTCAATTTACTGGATTTTAATTCCAATTTCAAAAAATAAATTTAAATAAATTTTTACAGTATACTCAAACTTTCTATATTTTCGTGAGTTAAAAAAAAATTGTCACCTCATAAGATATGACACATGACTTACATAAGCTACTTTAAACAGTTTTTGTGGGTGCTTTAAGAATGTGTTCATCAAAAGTGAGTTATATGGGTTGGATGGAATTACATTTGAGTAAATTATTCATCTAATGTTGTTTACAGATGGTTCATGCTGGAATAACTGAAAAAAACTCAAAAGGAAAAATTTGTTTGAGTATAAAATCATCAGTACATTGTCAAGTTGGATGAAAAGAGCTATTGTTAACATTTTTAGGACGCATACAACAGACACGGGTAAGCCACATTTCCAGATTTAAGATTACTGATTGTCATGCATAACTTTTTGATCATTGATATTTGTTATTTGCCTAATAACAATTAGAAGTCTGGACTCTTTATAGTAGGGCTGCCCTTGACTAAAGATTTTCTGAAGACTGTTTTTATTGGCAGCCCCCATTTTTAACAGTTTAACTACCCCAATAGGTAGATGCAGGAGAAAATTAAAAAAGTATCAGGGAACATCTGCGTGTAATGAAGGAGGAAACAGAGAAGCTTAGACCAAACGTAGAGCTCCTCAAAGAAAGGATGGTGCTGATAAAATGCTATCGGACAAATTTTGTGTCCAGATACACAGAGGAGACTCTCTCTGAGTTCTTGTGTTTCATACTTGCCAAAATGCTCAGTACAGTAGTGTGTTAAATTGCCTCCTTATTTAATTGTATGATTTATGACTATATTTTAATACATGTATTTCCTCCTTTGCCTTCCTCTTAACATAAGCTCCTTTCCGATCTGTGAGACCACGCCAATGTTGATGTGGACCAACAAATTCTCACACAGCTCTCTGTAATGACACCCCGAGTCCTTCAAGTCCCCTGAAGAAGAAAGTTCAGGTGCATGATTGATGACTGAAGATGGCAGACCGAAAAAAGGTAATTAAATTATTACTGCTTAGATTTTCATTGTACCACTGACTGACACCCTATACCTCTCTGCCTGGGATGATTTCAATGCAAACATTAGTTTTTTTTTTTGTTGGTCTACACAAACTATGCTATCACACTGAAGAGAAATTTTGTTCATTTTAAGTTCATGGCCAAAAGTATTTGAACAGTTGTATGACAGTAGTTTAAAAGTAATTTAACTCATAAGATTTGCCTTTGCAAATAATGCTATTGTCCCCTCTCCCCCAGAGCCATTCTCAGACCAGCCCATCCCAACACCTAAGATGAAGCGTAATGATGTAGGGAGGGTCATCTCCTTCCCTGCAGTATGACCACACTGTGCTCACGTTGGATGGACAGTTAATCACAGAGTAGAGCGAGGACATCTCGACGGCACCGGGACTCCTCCTGTGTGTATATTTTGTGTTTGGAATCCAGTATCCTAAAGCAGCGGTTCTCAATTCCAGTCCTGGCAACCCGCCCCCACATGTTTTGCATATCTCACTTATTAACACACACCGATTCAGATCATGAGCTCGTTAGAAAACAGCTCCATGAATGAACTGTGCTCTGACTGACATGGTTCCCTACACAGTGTCCCTACACGGAACATTTATTCACAGATTTACACTACTTCCTGTCACTGTAAGTCAGTATTTTCTCTATTTGCAGCTCTAGTTGCGGTTTATATTGTTTTTTAGCCGGGTTTCCATCCAAAAAGTTGCCAAATTTTAACTTTAACTTCCAATGCGCAAAATTGGAATATCACTCAAAACATTTGCGAACAAACGCCGTTTCCATCCAGTGAGTCAAAGAGAACAAAATCGTCACTTCCTGATAAACTGGCACTATACATTACTAGGAAAAGTAGTAGAAGCTTCTGAATATAATAATTTTCATATATAAAAAAAATTACTTGCACCTCAGAGCGAGCAGACGAAACACGATGACATTCATCGTTTATTGGTTTCGGAGGTGGATGCTGCTGTTTGGGAACTCAGTCGTTTAAACAATGCTCCTTCGTTTCTGGGGAGGCGATTATACCGAAATACTTTGATGACCGACTTGCCTGGCATTTTCCGAATGACCATAACAACCTTTCAGATGCTGTGGAATGAGATTGGACCGCTAGTTAGTCAGGATTTACCGTCCCATAGCGCTCAGTCAAGTTACTTTTTTTATGCGCTTGGAGGAATTTATTCGCAAAATGCATTTCCATATCACATTATTCGCATTAACCCTTTTTCGCACTAGGACCTCAAGTGAGCATAAAAACTTTTTTGTGATTTAATCGATTTTTATCCAAAATTATTCGAAAACATCACTCAACACCAATCAACTATAATGCCAAACTTCAAACTGCGCATAAAAGCAGGGTGATGGAAACCCAACTAGTAAAAGATACTGCAGTACTTCACAGTGTACAACTTAGTTTGCACAAGGTTGTGTATTATTAATTTTCAGTAATTTCACTCACTCACTATTAATTTTAAAAAGACTAGATTTTCCAAATAAAGTAAAGAACTAATGTAGGCCTAAGACCGTAGGTGAAAAAGTTACCTGATTACAGGGCTACAGTATATATATGTATAAACCAGGCTCTCTCTTCTTCAAAAATGTACATATTTCAAGCTTGTTGCATTTATTTTGTATGTGTATAAAACAACACTCCCCATATATTGTTGATGTTGTATGTTATGTATACTCCCTGCCTTGTCACACTTGTGTTTCGTTTATGCGCTGCTGAAAGAAATAAATTAAAAGGTTTTGAAAATTGGATGTTATTTCATTTCTCAGTAAGCATTTAGTACAAGAATTTAAATCTTTAAAGCTGCAATTTTGTAAGAAATGATTATTTATCATTTTATCTCTTAAGGTTCAACATGTGTCATTTAGAACCTATTGCTCATCTATGGTAGTCATAATATGACACCTCTAATGGTTTCTGTGTAACACATTTTTGACAAATGGCCTAATAAGCTTCTTATCTTGAGAAAGATGTGGGCAATATAGTACCAAAAGAGGTTCCCCTATGCATAAAAGCCAAAGAACCACGGCTGAGCTCAAAATTGTTGAAGCACATAAAGTGCTAATATGGCACCTCATATGGTTCTAACAGACATAGCGCACCATTGTGACAAAGGTGCTATATACAAGGCACTTGGGGGTAAAATAGTTGCTAAATAGCACTAAAAGTGGTTCCCCTATGATACGAGTCCAAAGAACCACTTTTAGTGGCATATAGACCATTTTTTAGTGTAGAGTTTAGAGAGAGAGATAGAGAGAGAGATAGACAACTTATGTCCTTTAAGAGTCTTCAGTACTCTGTGGTCCAATCTGTAAACACACTCACAAATTAGTCCCATTACAATTTACTGCCAAGATGATAGGAAGCACAAATATATACCCAGTATGGTCTTCAACACCACCACCACAAACAAGCAAAAAAAACGCACCAACTTAGTCATAACATTACATTGGTTGGCATTTGGCTTTTGTCAGCTGGACTGATTCCAGCATGACTGCATCCTGTCAGTCTCTCTCTCCACCCCAATGTCCTTAACACACAAGCTGTGATAATTTATCACACTCACTGGCTTAACTACAATAATATGATATGATCATATATTCTGGCGAGCTGGCATAGAAACACTTTATGTGTGTAAATGAATTCATGGAGTGTGGCTGGTCTTTGAGGAGGCCCAGACTCCTCACAGAGAGCGTTCTTCAATGCTTGCAAGGTCGCTGTGAATAACAGCCAAGTAGTGTTTTACTGTAAGCACATCTGAGGACATGTCAGCAGTGTCCTGCGGCATTGATTAGCCCACTCACTGCTGGATCTTTCAGTATACTCGCTAAAACTGTACGGCTGTACAATAAAGCTCTTTTGAAGAGGCAGTTGAACAATAAAGTGGCACCTTAAAAAGGTGTTCAAAAAGACTAGAACAAATCTTTTTAACCACCCAGCCACTAGAACCCAGGTTACTTGTATCTGTTTGAGTGTGTTTGTGGGTCAAAAACAGAATAAGTGTCCACGACAAAGAAGAGGGGAAAAAAAAAAAACATTTTTTTTAAAATCTAGTTTAAGTATCAAGTTATCAGAGAGAAAAAAAAGAACCATATAACAAATATGAAAGCCTCACAATATATAGTGAAACTATATATATATCTAATGGATATGTGTAATATATATATCTATATATAGATATATGATATAATATATATATGTACATAAAATGTATATATATACATATATATTCGCTTTTATATAGTGTATAACATTCAATTAAGCCGTCCAAACACATTACATTTAGTTCACACTTAAGTATATTCTTTTAAAGTGCATTATTTCTAGTAAATTGTCCTCTTTATATATGCTAAATTGTATGTCTGTTTCTCAAGGATCACATGACTTCAGTAATTTAAAGTTATTTTTAAAATATGCTCATGTTTTTTATTATGATAGCAGGACAGTGGTAACACCATGGCATTTTTTTTTTTTACATAAATTTGTATTCATGAATTACATTTTAAATGTATTTTTTAATAATTAAAAAAGCAGACACAAAAAATGAGTGTCATTCCCTTTGACCTTTGTGTTTTAATGAATAGCTTTCTGTTAAATGTATGCAGTGAAATTAGTCATTTACTTCCTCAATACTGCAGTGAGACACAAGTACATACACCAGTTGTCAGCGCACGTTAAACCCAATGTAAACTGCCATTCCAAGCACTCAGTCTCAAACAAACACTATATAACACTCTCAAACAGTCACTATGTATAGTAATCTGACTATATATCCTACCTGAGCCCCTGTGAGAGGCGTGACACTGAGAGGCAAACAGGAGAGAATGGGGACAGTGAGCGTCCTAAAGGTGATGGAGTGTGGAGGGAGGGCTGATATAAACGTCACACATACGTGGGAAAAGTCTCCAATAATGTGCAAGGCCGACACATGCTCCAGTTTCCTTGACAGAAATGGAGGTCAAGTGGAGATTTATATATAAAAGGGAAAACAGGCAGCGAGGGAGAGAAGAGGAAAGTGCATATTATGACTTTTAACTAGTGGATGGGAGGGACAGAGCAGGCAAAGCAATGATTTTACACAGACAGCACAGAAAAGAATGAGGCAGAGGAAGTGCCTTAAAACAGTTGGGAAGGAGTGTTTCCCGGCAGTTTTGTCTTAGATGCTTCTACAGCACAATCAGCTAAGGCTCAAGTAGCTCCTCATTACAAGGACCAAACCAGAAGTATGTTCTCTCATATGCTCAAAATCATTCTGCATTGATTTTATTAAAGTGTCCATCATTACAGGACTACAAAAAAGCAGCAAAAACACGCAACTTTTATGGAAACAGTGACACGTTTTGTCAGTATTATTTAATGATCGTTACATATTTTTATGGAAATTGAGATGTATTTATTTTAAGAATACTTCAAAATAAAAAATTTTAACAGAAATTTTTAATTTTACAAATTAAAAAGTAGTAATACATGGCATATACAGACATTGCTTGGGAGTAAGAATCCTGAGCTATACTCATTTTCATCACCAAGTTGCCCTAACTAGGCAGTCATTTTTGTGCCAAGAGCTAAACAAAGCACATGAGCATGCCCTAGTCCTGCTTAATTGCATCTATTGTTTCCCAGTTCAATCTCTCAAGATGCTTGCCGCTGACGACTTTCAAAGTCAAGACGGGTTGGGAAAGGCTCGAGGTTTTGGCAGCTGATCTGCCGCATCAGTTTGTCCTGAAGAGCCAACAAAGACATCATCGGGGCTCTCATGCGCAAGCATAATTAAATAAACAACATCCAATCTGAGAAATGTCGTCATGCACTTTCTTAAAGAACTTCTGCACAAGACTTTGGCAGAAAGATCTGTCGCAGTAGTCGGAACTGCTCTGCAAAGGCAGATGTTGTAATTCCATTCCACTTTATACATTTTTTGTTTTCAGATGAGAATTAGTTGCTTGCTATGTTTGGTGTGACCTAAGAACATTGTCGGTTCAGTTTAGAGAGATAAGCCATTGTGGCCTCAGAAGTTTCTGGCTAGAAAGCAATAACAACTGACAAATGCAATAATTGAGTATTAAAATATGACGCACACAGGGTCAATGGGATACACTGTAACTTATGGTACTATTGCATTTGTATAAAACATAGTTCAAAGACTGACAGACATAAGAAAAGCCTGAAGGCATCTTCTTATTTGATTTAGATGTCCATCTAATTATGATCACCTTATTCACACAGTCTTAAAAGGACAAAAAAAAAACAAAAAGACTTCTTTGATGCGAGACTTCTAACCCCATTTCCACCAGCACTTTAAATCTAGGCTGCTCTATTTTTAAGATGATACACTGCTGCATTCTACCTCAAAACTGCCATTCCATTATATTCGGGTTGTTGCATTTATTGCACAAGGAAGCAGTAACTGTTTTGTGTTACAAGGGTGCTTGGAGTCCATCTTTAATAGAGCCAAAATATATTTAAAGAGTCAAAGATCTAACGTAAAAAGTCTTTCATCAGGATAACTATAGAACTATAAGATAAACATTACCTTTTAAACTTTAGCTGTATACAAACTAGTCTTTACTTCTCAGTACTCGAATTTAATGATGATCTCAGTTACGGACCATCAAGAAAGGAGCCTATTAGGCCTACAATATCTAAGATAAACAAAAAAGTGGCACTTTAGTGTCGCAATGAATACGTACTTCAAAAGCGAGATACAGCTGACAGTTCTCTGTCTTTTTTTATTTTTAAACTTCATGAATATGACACTTGCTCTTGTGGCAGTAATGGGAAAATGGTGTAAAAAAAAAAAAAAATAACTACTAGTACTAGTACTGGTTGCAGACAAGGCGTCCAGAATTCTACAGGGTCAGTTCTAGATCCCAGTGAAAACCCTCGTAGATCTCCATAGCATACTTTATAATATATATGTGTGTGTGTGTGTGTGTGTGTGTGTGTGTGATAAAGTGTGTGTATAAATACACTTAAAATTTTACAGTGGATGCAGAGTATTATTTAACTTGTCCCAAAATGAGCGTTTTTTAAAAAGATTTAACTACATTTATCTTAGAAAAACGGTCTTATCGTGACTATATGAAAGACAGAATGATAGAGAGAGAGAGAGAGAGAGAGAGAGCTCGCCTGAGATGCTGTAGCACCTTTAAAGCGATGACACATGACAAATGTGAGCCAATGATGACAAGAGCCTTATCTTTAAGCAATAATCGCGGTCGTATAAAGAGAAACACGAACACAAGCAAACATGAATAATGAATGTCATCGAAATCAAGCTAAATCGTCCGGCTAAACGCGAACGCCTCCACACAAACATAAATGCGGCGGCCACTGCGCCTGTCTGCTGCAGAAAAAAAAAAAAAAAAAAAAAAAAAAATGTCGCATCATATCTAGTGGATCAGACGTTTGAGTACAACATGTCACGGACGATATTCCACGCGTCACGCGCCAGAACTATTCATCACTTGAGAGCACACACTGTAGCCTGACTGGCGTTATAAAGTCGCACTGCACCTATTATTGATGATGAATCCTTATTAAAGAGCGAAGGATCAAAGAGCGCATTGTGTCGATGATATCGACGTAGGACTGAGGGATGTCGTTCCTTGGGGACGCCACGGGGAGCCTGAGAAATCCGACGCCCGTCTCGCCAGCAGTCTCTGAGTAGTTGCAGCAGCCAAGGGAGGGTGAATGAATCCTCAGATGCACTTTGAGGCTCACCTCAGTAACGCACTGTGTACTTCCAGCGCGAGCCCTGCTGCGCATACTGATTGCCACAGATTTCAAGAGAGCACGATGTTCATTCAGGAGAAAAGCCACATGCTTAGAGTGATATTCGCATCCCCTGTGTTGTGGTCTGCACAGGTTATACCAGGTGACGGGCTATAGGAGAAACTAACGGAACGCTTACCTCCACACTTGTCCCATCTGGAGAATGTGTATGAGCGTCTGCCAGACCCACACTGATGCGCGACAGCATCTGGCCCTGCCGTACCCCCCTGCGCTCGTGCCCGTCGTGGCCCTCCGGCTGCTGCTGAGACCCTCCACGGAGCCCAAACCGCCCCCCGTGTAATCCTGCACGAACCACCTGAAGCTCAAGATCTGGACGAGCACCGACGGCACCAGCACGAAGAACAGTGTGAGTCCGAACCAGAGGTAGTCCTGCTTGATGTAGTAGTCGAGCGCGAGCCATAAGTCAGTGCCCACGTCCCAGAAGAAGACGAGGAGCGCGAGCGTCCACAGGCAGTCCAACCACAGGCGCTCCTCGCGAGGTGGCCGCCTGACGTCTCTCCCCTTGCCCAAGAGGTAATGCAGACAGGCGCTCCGGCAGCCCCAGTAGCACGACGAGGTGTTGCAGCAGTGGCAGATGTGGAAGGAGCTGCTCTGCCGCGGGTCGTCCTCGCAGCTCCCCCCCACCGTCTCGTCCCAGGTTGTGCAGCTGGGCGAAACCGGTGACGACCCCCCGACCGTCGGATTTCGCTGCCATCGTTGCTCTCCAAAGCGCACACCTCCGGTTTCCGAGGCTCGTGACGTCACTTCCCCGACACCTGTTTTCTCCAGAGTACCCCTAATGTGTGTAGCCATGGAGTTGTGGGGTGATTGTGACGCCAAGAGGCAGTGCATCCTCCTGCGGCGCTCCGGACGGTGAAGTCAGCGCTGTTCTAGTCCTCGAGCTGGCACAGGTCAGAGACGAACTCCTGGAAGCGGGTTCTTGTCACCTGCGCATTGTGTGCAGCAGCGTCCCCGCACAGGGAGCGAGCGCGGGACTGTTCCCGCTGAGACACCCCACGAACGCCGCTGACTGGATGGTCTCGACTGAAACGGAGCACAAACGGAGCCGCGGATCCTTACTCATCTAGGGATGCCACCTAGTGCTCGATTCGACACCGTCAGGACTGGGGGATGCTGAGTGATGTTATGCTGTAGTGAGCAGGCCGCTCGTGAAAATATGCTCCTCATCTTCAGGTGGAACACACACTTTTGCATGCATACACATGCATAATGCTTTTCAGCACATTCTCCTCCTTGCTTTTCTTCTGTGCCCATCATGACATCAAGATGATCAAGATTCAGTAGAATGTGATAAACACATCTAAACGAGACTTAGACAAGATGTGCACACCAATCCACAAATTCCACTCACAAAATGAATTTAATCAGGGGCAAACAGATTGAATGCGCAGGGCGCATCGCGCATGTTTGCGTTCAGGTATAGACCTACGCTCTTTGTGACAAAGCAACTCTCTTCTGTGAAAACTAGAAAAGCTCAGCACATTTGTAAACTTAACCAGCCTCTCCCTGGATGAAAGTAGCAATAAAGGTAGAGTACAGAGTCTGTGACATGAGGCGCTAAAAAATATTGTTGTGACAAGAAAACTGCCCTTAAGGGGAACGCTAAGTGTGTGGCTGTCCGTGAAGCGCACAGTCGAAATTATTTGTACCAACCCGCCTCTTCCTTTCTCCTTTGCCGAGTGTGTTGTAAAGGTGTGGATTGATTTATTTTGTTTGTTTGTTTTATCTGTCTGTCTGTCATTTCTTTTGATTATTCTGCTGTTAATAAAAATAGATCTGTATCGTAGCCTATCTCGTGGCAGTCAGCATTCAGATATTTCTTATTAATGACAGTTTGTCTTGGGCAGCACTCATTTTCTCATGTTGCTGTCTTTCCGCAATTTTGACAAGCTTACTAAATATTATTTTTATATTTGTTTAAATATTAAAATAATTTTGATTTTTGCATCTAGGCTACCTTTTCTGTGTTTTTTTTTAACTAGTTCACTCTTGTGACTTTTGTAACTATTGAGAGCACACACTGATTTTGCCTAGTTTAAGCTGATCAAGCTGGTCTCTCATACAACCCCCAAAACCTCTTTATAACTACACCCAACAGACGCAGTCCTGGTCAGGTTTTGAGACCAAAAAAGACCCAGCAACCAGTTCAGACTGTTTTCAGCAGAATGATTTTGGAAAATTTGGAGAATGGAGTAATTTCGTTATTTTAAAAAAAAATATTTCTCTCAGTTGCAACTTTCCAAGGGGTCTCACAACTGGGTCAAACTCTACCCAACAGCCCACAAACCACATGGGATAAGCATACTGTGACAGTGGGGCGGGGCCGAGAGCCGTGGGAAACGGAGCGAGGCCCGGTGGAGTGATTGGAAAAATGAGCGACACACCTGCTACCACCACCGGTTCTCGAGTCCCAGCGAGGAGATCGGGAGGATACAAAAGAGGAGGCGACAGTGAAGTACGAACAGAGGACCAGGTGCCTGGGTTTTATTTTGTGGTTTGGTTTTTTTTGTGCGACAGGCAGTCGCCCGTGAGGGGCTGTCGCGCTGTTTTATGTTTATTTATTTATTTTTTTTTTTTTCAACATTCAAATCAAACTTTAATAACCAAAATAACCATAAAACAGCGCGACAGCCCCTCACGGGCGACTGCCCGCGCACAAACAAAAACCAAACCACAAAATAAAAACCAGGCCTGGTCCTCTCCGTTCTCTCGATCCTTCACTGTCGTCGCCTCCTCTTTTGTATCCTCCCGGGCCGATCTCCTCCGTAGGGACACGCGAGAACCTCGGGAGAGTGGAGCAGGTGTGTCGCTCATTTCCCACCTTCAATCCATCCACCTCGCGGGGCATGCCCAGGCTCGTCGGCCGCGCCCCCGCCCCACCCCCTCACACTAGGTCACACATACCATTTATTAGACTCCAAAATTCAGCCTTTATTCTTTGAAAACCCATGCCATCAGCAGCCGATCTGCACTCCTGCTATTTCTCAATGCAATGACTCAGGTTTCCTCCAGGTGGTCAATCAAAACTAAAGAGCAAGCAATAGAGAAAGAAAATTTTGATCCTTGCCAAAAGCATTGCTGTTATCCTAAGAAAAAACTTACCACATACCTTGAGCTCTGATTACAAACCAAAGTGTGTTTTGTCTGCCAGCAAAGCAGTTCCCAATGCAGTACTGCCATCCAATGCCAGCACTAGGACTCCTTCTCACCCTCCCACAAGCCATCGTAAATCCTCACACCTGTGGAAGTGCCAGGGACACATTAAGACGGTGCCACTGTTACATTAATAAGATGATCTCACACTACAGTCCCACTGGTTGCCAATAGGCTTAGATTGTAACATAAGGCACAGGCATGGTGGCATTACAGTAATCTTTTTTATTACAACAGTTTTTTGTTAATTCATTGAAAAGGTTGTGTGAAGAGAATGACATTTCTCTGCCAACCCTTCCCATTTGGTATCAGTTGCAACAGCCATTTGATGTGAATTACATGAAAGTATGATGTTCAGAGAATGTGTGCATTGCTGCCTCATCTGGCATTCATAAATGGTTCCTGTACCTAAGGAAATGTTTGAAAATCATTTATAAATGCAGTGACTTTGAATTTGCACAATGCTGCAGGTCTGGTGTGAAGTTCTTCAAATTAGCGTGCACTGTCATTGTCTCTCTTTCGGGTTTCGGAGCCGAGGAAACTTCACAGGATTGTTTGATGAGCGGAATAAACTAGCACTTCTGAGCTAATAATGCAAAAAGCTACTATCAAAGTGGCCTGAAGCAAAGAGAATAGTCTTAGATTCAGTGTCATGTGTGGTGTTGCATTTAATTGCTGTCATGCACAATGGTAACAAACAGACAATTATTCCATACAATGCCCATTTAAAAAAAAAAAAAAAACGGTCTTTACAGATCATTTTAAAACATTTGTGCATGCAGGTTAAGGATTGATATGCTGGAAATGCAGTACAGTAATACTAGAACCAAGATATCACAGAAAGAAAAACATCCAATATCATTAGGATTATGAGAGACTTTTTAATTTTATTTTAAATGAAAATTTGCTCAGGTAATCCAAAATGTAGATCAATTTGTTTCTTCATCACAACAGATTTGGAGAAACTTAGCATTACATCACTTGCACTTGCACATTTCTCCAAATCTGTTCTGATGAAGAAACAAACATCTAAATCTTGGATGGCCTGAGCGAGAGTATATTTTCAGAAAATTTTCATTTTTGAGTGATCTATTACTTTAAGTCCTGTATCATCTTTATTGGTGTCACACTGTGATAATAACAAACAGACAGTTCATATGTCATATCATCTGCCAAGTGACAAAAGCAGATCTTCACAGATATTTTTTAAAACTATTGCTCTGCCATGTAGCTATGTTGAGGACTGATATACTACATGAGATGAAAATGTACAGCATGCTTAAGAGTGCCTGGCTTCACAGACGACACTCAATTACATTTGCAAAAATATCAGCTCTCAGTCAGTGCGTCATGTACGCCAAATCTACCCCACAAATGGCGTACATTTTTAATGAAAGCAAATGGAGACGCATATTTTTTGGGGGAGTGTGGGGTTCATGGCACATATGTAACTCAAGCTAAATAATGGAGTGACTGTAATCGCTCACGGTGCTCAAGAGACGCCAGACACTCATCTTCCTCCTCAACAGGAGGCCACTCTTCTCCCAACAGGATTCTGCTAAGATTACAGCAGGAGCCGTGTTGTGAACTCATACAGGTGTACGCATGTGCACACACACACACACACGCACACGCTTCACTGAAAAATGATCTTTATATGTCAGTACTAAATACTGCACTCTCAAAGGACCAGAAATGTTGATATCAGATTTATAAATTAAAGACTAAAAATCTCTTACATGTCTCAAAATCTCTCAATATAATCTTTGCAATTATACATTAATTTAAAAATACTATATCATAATATAAGATGCTTGAAATGTCATAATGCAGTACAATAACGGAACCTATTTATTTATTTATTTATAATAACCCCATAAAACCATTGTGAATTATGCTTGAAAGCTTCAATACACATTTTATTTTATTTTAGACTTTGTTTACTGGTAAACATTAGATAGACTCAAGATACAAGAGTTAAAAAAAATGTAAAAAATTGTGCTAAGTGAATTTTTTTTTTTTTTTTTTTTATGTATTTTTTTTTTCAGTTGCGAACATAATATATGCGAGCAAAAAAATTATATCAAATATAATGAGTTTCATTAACTCCAGTAAATCCATTTCTGACACTACATTTGACATTACAAACATGTTCCACAAGTATTGTTTAACTTTTTGTACGTTGTATTTGGTGCTGTTAACCTGTCAATCTACTTCCACAGCAATGCCAAGTTGGTTTATGGTTAGTTTATGTTGGTCTAGTTGGCC
The DNA here is from genome assembly GCF_018340385.1 of Cyprinus carpio. Classification (NCBI taxonomy): domain Eukaryota; kingdom Metazoa; phylum Chordata; class Actinopteri; order Cypriniformes; family Cyprinidae; genus Cyprinus; species Cyprinus carpio. Next base: position 10,938,842 of record NC_056591.1, read on the forward strand.
AATATAGCCGTGCTGTTCCTCTCTAAAGCTTTATGATAATATTTTATAAACGTGTAGAGAACAACATAGAATTATGTTTTGGCAATTATATTATATTTTATATTACTACTTAGGCTACATACAGTTGTAACTATCTAAATAATTACCATATTTTATTTATTTATTTTATTTATTTATTTGAGAATAGGATGAGTGAGGATGTTCAAGACTCGTCTCCTTTCATGTCATCACGCTCCCTCACTTCCATCCAAACCAGTAACGTTAGGCGGCGATACTGAATCAAATTTGCTTGCGGTCGGTTGTCAAATCCAACAAAGGAGTGGAAGGAAACAAGGAAGTGGTGGTGTCAGGTGAGAGGAATGCTGTTGTTACCGCTGTCATCTCTTCTAAGTACATGTTTATAATGCGTATTTTGTTCTTGACAAGTAACATTGCACCTGCAGTTCTTTGCCGAGTGCATTCGATTAGTTTTAGTCCGAGCGTTTTTATGTTAAAGCGACACAAAGCTGTAAATCCCGTCTGTTGTCATATTTTATGATGACACAGCGAGCCGAGAGAAATTGGACGGATACCTTGAATATGCTACAATAACTGTTTATAAATACACGTGCCTGTTTTAGTTATCCTCCTTCAAGTAAAACAGACGAATGTGGCATTTTTCTTACTGCTGTCTCATTGCTTGCGTCACATTTTGCAACCTTGAGCAGATGCAAGACATTAATAATTACAAACCTTTTATCAACTGCGTATCACCATTAAATTTATTATTATCATACTATTATATAGGTTTAGTTGTCAAAGGCGTGATATTACCTTAACTAAAAAGATCATATAAATAAATGCAATTCACAGAATAACAACAAACCTATTAACAATGAGACTAAGACGTAATTTGCATTACAGTATTCATCAGTGTGTCCTGTCCCATTGACTCTCGCAGGTTTTTTGTACCACTCAAAACATCATGGAGTTCGCTGAGCTGATCAAAACCCCCCGTGTGGATGGGGTGGTCCTCCACCGACCCTTCATGCCCACTGTGGAGGGAACTCTGTGTCTGACAGGACATCACCTCATCTTGTCTTCTCGCCAGGACAACACTGAGGAGCTCTGGCTGCTTCATGCGAACATTGACTCTATTGAGAAAAGGTACATCTGATATATTATTCATCAAGGATGCATGTGACAGTAAAGACATTTATAATGTTTTAAAAGATTTCTGGGTAACACTTTACAATAAGGTTCCATGTTAGTTAATGTATTAACATATTAAAATATATTCTAATATATAGAAAAGTTATTTTAAAATGTAATAATATTTTACAATGTTACTGGTTTAAGAACAGTTTGATCAATTAAATGCAGCCTTGGTGAGCTTGAGAGACCTAACTGACCTAATGTGCGCAGGTTTGTCGGGTCACTGGGAACTATTATTGTAAAGTGTAAAGACCTGCGGGTGATTCAGCTGGACATACCTGGCATGGAGGAGTGTCTCAACATTGCCAGCTCAATTGAGGTAAGACTGCATTAGTACTCACTCCTAAAGCAGTAATAATGGTCTAATAACCCTAATTTCTACTAATCAGTTTATGCTGTTAGTGTTCAGTTTATGATCATTCAATTTCAGGCTCTCTCCACGCTGGACTCTGTGTCCCTTATGTATCCGTTCTTCTACCGTCCTCTGTTTGAGGTCATTGAGGATGGATGGCAGTTGTTTGTACCAGAGGAGGCTTTCAAAGATCTGGAGTCTATGGTATTGTTTTATCCCTGGAAGCCTTGATCCTGAGATCATCAGAAAACGTTGTAAAACAGTTGCTGGTTTTTTCAGATTGTTCTCTATGGGAAGCCAGAAAGAAAATATTTGTGACTGTATGTTTTGATATTCAATTGAATTTAAATACAGTTAGTATTTCATACACTACCATTTAAAATTTTGGGGTTGATAAGATTTTTTAAAAATGTTTTTGGAAGTCTTTTATACTCATCAAAGCTGCATTTATTTGATTGAAGTATAATAACACTATAATAATATTGGGAAAATAATTACAATTTAAAATAACTTTTCTGTATTATAATTTATTTTAAAATGTCTTTTATTATTGTGATGCAAGGTTGAATTTTCAGCATCATTACTCCAGTCTTCAGTGTCTCGTGATCCTTCAGCAATCATTCTAATAAGGAGGCTCACGGAGCATTTTTTATTATCATTGTTGAAAACAGTTGTGCTGCTTAATATAATAGTAATATTTCATAATATTTTGTGGAAATTTTAAGTGGTCTAAACAGCATTTATTTTGAAATAATTTTTTTTCTAACATTATATGCTGTCACCTTTGATCAATTTAATGCATCCTTGCTAAATGAAAGTATTAATTTCTTTTAAAAAAATTACTGACCCATCTTTTGAGTGGTATTGTATATGAGCTTATTTAAAACCCCTTTTGGTTTAGAATTAGACTTAGTTAAAATACATTAATGAAAGCTTTTTAAATGTTTCTGCTTTTGATTTTTGTTATTTTCAATCAAAAATAAAGTGTCTAAATTATAAAGGTGACACAGAGTTCTGTTGTCCTCTCTCAGACAGATGAATGGAGACTGAGTGAGGTAAATAAAGACTTCAGCGTGTGCCCCTCGTACCCGTCCCTACTGACCGTGCCCAAAGACATTGATGATGAAAGCCTCTGCAAAGCTGCTTCCTTTCGCCACGGTGGTCGTTTCCCTGTGCTCAGTTACTACCACAAGAAAAACGGCATGGTTAGAAGTGCACTTTGGAAATGTTGTTTTCAAATTTTGATCTATTTAATACAGACTCTGATCACACTGTCCACAGGTGATGATGCGAGCAGCACAGCCACTAACAGGAACCAATGGACGCCGCTGCAAAGAGGACGAGAAACTGATCAACGCCACGCTTTGTGCAGGGAAGCGAGGTTACATCATCGACACACGGACTATAGCTGTAGCGCAGCAGGCTAAAGCTCGCGGAGGAGGATTTGAACAGGAAGCCAACTACCCTCAGTGGAGGAGGATCCATAAAGCAATTGAGAGGTGTGTATCCAGTTATACTTACCATAGCCAGACTTACTGCATGAATAGAAATATGGACAATATTTAATATCCTGGCTGATAATCATTTTCATGTTATGACCAGACATAATTTTTTATGTCTGGCATAACTATTTTATTTCTAAATAAACATTAAAAAAACACTAAAATCAGCTGTTTTAAATTTGAACATCGCAACATAATGTAATATAAAAGTTATACATATAATGCTGCATTTATTTGATTATTAAAAATACAAAACAGTGATTTTGTGAAATACTATTACAATTTAAAATAACTGTTTTCTATTTTAATATATATTTTATCATGTAATTTGTTCCTGTTATATAATTTTTTCTAATTTAGTTGTAACTTTTTTTGCATTGAAATGTAAAGAACATAAGTGAATTTGATTTAAAAAGAAATTATTACATTTTATTTTATTAGAAGTTTTATTATGATTGACCACCTGACCAACGTGTAAACCGATCAACCACAATTTTGTTTGGTTTTTACATGCTATTTAGAGCCAGTTTTGATACACAATAAAATACCAGCATTAAAAAATATTTAAATTATGATGCAGCGGGTTATATGAATAGTAAGACTCTGTAGTCAAATATGTTCAAAGCAATGCATACAATACAAACTAAATTTTAATACTTTACATTTTACATTTTTACATTTAAAATATGCATGAAAAAAATACAATATTTAATATTAATAACTATTTTGTCAGTGCATGTTATAGATCTTATTAATCCATGTATGTGTTTAATATATATATGATAAAGTTGTCAGTGATTCAGATTAGACTTTGCCAAATCAGTTTCTTTTCAATTTTATGATCAATATGCATAAGGCAGTCAATGAATGGACTGTGGGTGCTTTGCACCAAGACGGAGACTTCTAAACACTGTACTTTTATTAGGGGACTCATTTAAGCCTGGAAAACATGCATCAGTTGCAGTAAAATGTTCACTTGGAGATGAAGCGTATCGTATGTAAGCAAACAAACAGTTTGCATAAATGAGTTCTGTAATTGGACAATAATCTGGCAGCTGTTCTCCCACAGGTCTAATGTTCTGCAGGAGGGTCTGATAAAGCTGGTTGAGGCATGCAATGATCAGTCGCACAGCATGGACCGCTGGCTCAGTAAACTTGAAGCATCCAACTGGCAGAGTAATGTTAAGGAAATCCTCACAACGGCCTGCCTGGCTGCACAGTGCATTGACAGGTACATCTGTTGATACGTTTGTCTGTTCCTTTCTCACACACACAGAGCCATTAAAATGCAGATAGATCTGTATATGCCATATTGTGCAGCTGTGTTAATTACTGTTTTAGCTCTTTTCTAAATTAATTACGAAAGCTGCTATCACTGTTTTTCAGCACATTTGTTGCAAAGGTTGTTGTGGTGATAATTAGTGCTGTTGTCAAGCTGTAATTGCCATTATGTTCATACCACACTGCTAATGCTGTTTTAAAAGCTGCTTTTGGCCCGAAGTTTATTATCAGGTTTGTAGCACTATGTGTGTGCTAAATCATCTCAATCTGAGTGCAGTTGCAAATGTGGAGGAACCACTTTAATTTGTGTTCAATTCTTGGGAAGGGGCGTCAGTGCTGGTTCATGGCACAGAGGGCACTGATTCAACACTGCAGGTGACGTCTCTCGCCCAGATCATCCTCGATCCGGCATGCAGAACCATCCGTGGCTTTGAGGCGCTGATTGAGCGAGAGTGGTTACAGGTGAGAGAGGTTCCCCGGAAAACTCTTGACTCAGATGTGTCCGATTTGTCTCATCTGCTTCCTGTCCCATCGTCAAAATCATTCTATTACCCTCGCTAGAAAATATCAGAATGCACCAGGGAACTAGTGAGTGGAATGAAACACAGCCTTGGTTTTAAAATGATGTTTCTCTGTGAAGTCTGGGATAACCTATGATCCTGTAACCTTCACCTCCAGGCCGGTCACCCGTTCCAGCAGCGCTGTGCACAGTCCGCATACTCAAATGGGAAGCCCCGAAGTGAAGCGCCCGTGTTCCTGCTCTTCCTGGACTGTGTGTGGCAGATCCTGCGGCAGTTCCCCTGCTCCTTCCAGTTCAACGAGAACTTCCTGATCATGCTCTTCGAGCACGCTTATGCCTCACAGTTTGGAACTTTCCTCGGAAACAGCGTGGCCGAGAGGTTAGTGTTCCCCTCCATCACAGTCTTGTCATGACGTCCATTTACAGATTCTCACATACTATCCCATTTCCTGTATTACATCACATACAACCGTGTAAAAACAGTTTGTTTTAACCATATCGGATAAATCTCTAAGGGGCCAACACAGGACCTGTCGCAAACACCACACTTATTCTATCACTCTGAAGGTAACTTGTGTGTCTGTGTAGTAGGTACATCTCCAAACTGTGGGTCTGAAAGAAAACCGCAAGGGAATTTGAGATTGGGCAGTAGTTTACACTTGCACTTGAACGTTAAACTCTGTTACACATGAATGTTGGCATGTTGTAATTCTATCCATATGGAAAGAAACATTCAGGAGCAGAAGGTCACGACCCCTTCCGTCAACACTCCTGCGTCAGTAGAGGTCAACTTGTAGCTGACAGTGACCCTTTTGTGTTTGTCTCTTATTCTGAGCAGGATGTTTTGGTAAATGTGTTGTGAAAAGATTTTCCGCTTGTTGCTTAAATGTGTATCAGATTTCAAAATGTCCAGTTTTGGTACAGTCATATACTGACAATGAATGGTGTGTAGTATCTGATGTCGTAAATCTGATATTTGGACCCAAGAGGAGAGGTTTCATTCTGGTTTAACATTTGAAAGGCTTTCTAAATGCTTATTGTTACTATAATGGATAGCAATGGCTTGATGTATCTGGCTCCTCGTAACATAAACTTTACTGTAAAGTTTAGCTGTAAATGTAAGCTTTGCCCTTTCTGTGTAATGTTTCAGGTTGAAGCTGCTGCTGTCTCAGAAAACTGTTTCTCTGTGGTCATGGGTGAACAGACCTCAGGAGCTGGAGCGATTTCTCAACCCACTTTATGAGCCCAATAACCTGGTCATCTGGCCGTCTGTGGCTCCTCAGAGCCTGCTGCTGTGGGAAGGTAAGCACCATCAAATCTCCCATGTTCCTCTCATTTTTTGATCTCTTCTAGCACTTGCTGTGAACATGACATCATCATGAAAATGATAAAATGAAAAGCATGTTTCCCAGTTAAACTATAGGGGGCAGTCACGTGTTGCTTGGTGCTTTAACTGGATTTTTGCAGTGCCACTTCAGATGCATGAGATGCCTAAAGAACATATGGATTGTGAGATCAGTATGTGTTTTAAAATGAATGGTATGTCACCATTCTTCCATGACATGCTGTAGATGCACCTTGTGCATTAGTGACGCACTTTAACATTATGTTTAACAAACTTTGAGTCAGATTTCCATCTGAATAACTGTAATTCTCCTGGTGTAATGAAAAAGAAATTTAAAAAGGATAATGAATATTTATTAAAAATTAAATATAAAATGTATTTAAATTTTATAATACAATATTATTTAAATTAATTAATCAATTTTTTAAAGAACATGCCTATAAGTCTGCTGCAAAGTTATTGTAGTTTGTCTGTATGACAGAGATGGTTTTCTGGACACAGATTGCCAAATTAAAAAAAAAAATAAAGTTAATATTACTTTAAATATAATAATCCATTAATATCCATTGCTTAATCACTTTCAATAAAACTCACCTTGCTTGTCACGTTTCAGATATTATTAAGCATTAAAGAAGCAACTCTGAGATTTCAACATCAGTTTGTTTTAAACCTTTCACCAGATACAGATTAACATCACATGGAATTCACAAGTGTGACAATAATTTAACCCCGATGACCTCTGTGCCATTCATTTTTTCAGTCCTCGTCTCTGGAGCCTGTCATGCCTCTATTTTAGAGGTGCAATGAAAGAGACTCTTTCAGGAAAAGCAGCCAAGCAGACATGAAGTTTAATGCCATGGGGGTTCACTTTCAGTCACATGAGCAGTTCTCAAACAACTCACAGATATGTTTAGACCTTTCATATACACTACCAGTCAAACATTTGGATATTAGTGTACCCACTTAAAAAGCTACATTAAACAATCTTATATTATAGATGTATTTTAGATATATGTCTTTTCCTAGATAAGTTTATAAACCTATATTTAAAAAAATGCCACATTTGTTGGGTATTTTAGCTACTTTTCCTTCATTAACTGGTCCAACCCATTAAAAATAAATGCATTAATAATAATAATAAAATGTATTTATTTATAAACAAAAAGATATGTAGGCACATATTTCATTATGCAATCATTTATCATTTAAAGGTTTAAATAATAAGGATTTTATAATTTAGGGTTGTGTGTATAGAAGCAAACGCAGTCTGCATGCCAGTATGAATGGAAGCAACAGATGCTGCTAGTGTATGTCTGAATGAATGAAAGTAACCAGGTGGTTTGAACGAAACTATTTGAGTTTCCTATTTGGGGGTTCTATATGAATGCATCCTTTCTTCTCTTCCAAGTCACTTTTGTACAGAACGATATGTGAGAACAATTTTTCATTTTTGGTTAAACTATTCCTTTAACTGTCAAGGTCCTTTGAGAAATAGCTTATCGAATGTTAATATCACAGTTGGATGAGTATTGACCAGTGCACTCTGCTTACATCATTACAAAATGTCAGCTTTACACGTGTTAAGAAACATGTGGGGATATTTAAGGTCTCCTTGTGTATAACCTTAAGGTACAGCAAGGGTGATCAATGTGGCCATCTCACATCTGTTTTTTTTCCTGCTTGTATATAACAGTCATGGCAGAAAAGATCACTGATCAGCAACAAAAGATGATGTCATCACATTATATCACATCTCTGGCACCTTGTTCTTGTTTCTACAGGGGTATTCCTTCGCTGGAATCGCTCCACAAAGTGTTTGGATGAGGCTTATCAGGAGATGGTCCATATTATAGAGTACAACAAGGAGCTGCAGAACAAAGTGAACAGCCTGCGCAGACAGCTGGCCCAGCTCGAGACGGAGGACGGCCCACTGCAAACACCGTAGGACATCAACAGAATGGTACACTTATGATTTACCATCTATGTCTTACTGAAATAAGCCTCACGCACATGTATCTACACTCCTCTGATCATACTCTTTCTTTCTGACTCCTTTTGTCTCCGATAGATTCTACACTCTGCAGCTCTATTGATATATCATTGTAGTTTTCTTCAAACACTATGCTGCACTTGTCCTTGCGATGTTTCATGTAAAACACTTTAAACTGATTAGCAGGTTATGATATGGATGTAATTTCACTAGAAATTGTACATTGGTGTTTTGGTTTACATATTCTCAAAGAAAAGGGACTGCTGATGTGCCAGTTTTTTTTTTTTTTTTTTTTTTTTTTTTTTTTTTAAGTCCTGTGCCATGAAGTGCAGTAGAAAATACAATTCTAAAAAGAAATAAAAGGGAAAATATTGGACTGACTATTATATGCTGGAAATTCATCATTTGAATATAACACAGGTGGTTTACATAGTCTTAAATGATCCCTAACTCCTTCCAAAGAGACACTGATCACATGATTAAAGAGATGGTTCACCCAAAAGTCAAAATTTGTTAAGTGTTTACTCACCCTCAAGCCGTCCATGATGCAGAGGAGTTTGTTTCTTCATCAGAACAGATTTGGAGAAATGTAGCATTATATCAGCAAGTGATGTAATGCTACATTTCTCCAAATCTGCTCTGATGAAGAAACAAACTCATCTACATCTCGGATGGCCCGAGGGCGATACATTTTCATTTTTGTTCCTTTAAGAAATTGCCAACGCTATATGCTTTACAAATGTAAGATTGTTTGTACACTGGTAATATTCATATTTGCATAGAGTAAAATTATTCAGTATATAGTTTAAGAATACAGATTTCTGTTATTGATATTGTGAATGAGAAAATAATGTGTCATAAATGTCCATCCACAACCTTTAAAAAATCTTTACTTTTTTATTTTTTATTTTTTTGGAATATGAAATTCTTTCATATTAGGATACATGCAGCAGTTGTTTTGGAACATCTAAAAATAAAGCCCACTGGGATTATTACAGTTTCCGTTCTGCACAAAAGCATTTCATTTCCTCCAGTTCTCCATGAGTGACATGAGCATGGTCTTGTAGACAGAAGGTGTTTGCTGCAAAAACTCATGCAGATCATTTCACATATCATTTATGCAAATAAATCAAGATATATACACTCAATGTGCCGTTAAAGGTTTTTGGGTTCACTTGTTTCATAAATGCGTGAATATTTCAATCTATTGTGTAGTGACTCCTGTAACCTATAAAGGTCATTTTAATATTCCACCGGGTTCTTACCATCAAGTACTCTTATGCATTAACTAATGTGTTTTTGTTTAAGATAGGTTTTGATACTGGGTTTAGACAGTCAGTTGTTGTTTTGTTTTATTTGTTTTGTTTTGTTTGTTATGCACGATTTTTTATTATTTCATTTTGGCACTTCAATAGAATCAACTGACATGCATCATTAAGATTCGCTGTATAATTGTCTGTACAGTCTCATGCCTTGCTTTACAAAATATAATATTGATTAAATGTTTAACTGAAATATGTTATGTTCTGTGGGCATTAAATGATTGTTTAATGTACATCTATGTGTGTGTTTTTATTTTTCAATTTTTCATATTTAAATTGACCACCTGTAAGTATCTCAGTTCCAAACTATAAATGGTAATAAAATATGACTTATCAGCGCAACATGATAATGACCGATAAAATCTAATTACCATTGGAAAAAAAAAAGGGAAACAACAGTATGTAAACTTCAAACTGAATATAAAGCTCATATAAAATATATTAAGGATTGTGAAAATAATTGATTTTTCTTTTAAAACCTATTGCTGAACTGTCAACTAATTGGCTCAACAGCAGCACTGTTTTATACTGCTTATGCTGCAAATACAACCGCTGGCTGTGTAAAGCACCAGATCTCTCGTCACATAAACATATGGTTGCTTTCCCCACTCATTATCAGGAACATTAGTATTTCCTGGGGGATGGGCCTGATACAGCCACACACATACAGTACACGGTATACGTGTGCTCAAGTTTCAGATGCACCCTATACAGGACCTCTGGTGCTGTGCAGATACTGATTTGCTATGTCTGGAAATAATGTATGTGCTGACATGCTCTGTATTCTGCTTTTAATCATGGACAAAGACAACACTTGTTGGGCGCACAGAGACGGTAGCAGACCTGAAGTAACCTTCGGGCAAACACTTCACGCAAGCCCTAAAAGTGTGTCACTTTGAGTTACTCATTCACTATTTTGTTATATTGGCGATTTGTTCTTTTGGAAAGAGGGAGATGTGTCCTTCCTCCATGACCTGCACACATCAGGCATCCATCCTATTGATCTATTAGATTGAAAATCCTCATAAATACACCTGAAATGATGGCGATTTTCAGGGTAAAGATCAGTTGAGTTGAGTGGATATAGCCTTAAAGCTTCACAGGAAGTCTGAATCATATTGATGGTGAGTGGCTGGCAGACCAGAAGCTGTAATAGCTCTGACTCACCATCCATGAATTGGCAGAAAATATAGCAAACAATAAGAAAAGCTGCTGGAAAGGTAATGTTCCTCTGTTGTTTTTGCTTCCAGCTATCAATCAGACTTTTTTTGCAAAACATGCAAAACATGCTTTTTCACAGATTAAAATAATTAAAAATGTTTAATAATGTTTTGTATTTCATTCTTTTCAACAATTTTTATTTGCTGAAATGCTTCTAAATCAGGGCTCAACATTTATGAGAAAGATTCGGGCAGGTTTTGTTGTCACTACACCTCACGTTTGTTGATCATGTTGATCATGTTATGTGCTTTTAAACCAATATAAAATGTGAAAAAAAAAATAGAACATCAAGAAATGAAAAATCAAGAAATAAAAAAATTAAAAATTAAATAATTTAAATAATAAATACTGAAAAATAAATGTAACAAAAAAATAATTGCAATGAGGTATAATAAATAAGTAGCCAATGCATTTTTCCCTGTCAAAATCAAAGGTTTAGGTTAAATTGTAAATAATATAAAGGAAAATGTACACCCTCATGTAACTGGTCTCAATTTCTTTTAGGGTTTCGCCATTTTAACAACATTTCAATCACCTTTTTGCCTTCACTAGTTAATTTTCAAAAATGTACTTTTTGTAAGTTTAAATATTTATTTGTTCTCAATTAATATGGCTAAATGAATAAATAAAAAATCAATACCAACACAACGCGAGTAGTAGTAGTAGTATTGTTAGTAATAATAATTATTATAAAAGTAATTAATTAAAGTGCTGGTTAAAATAGTTTAAATATAGGATTTATATGTTTAAAAATATATTTGAGGCTAAAATTAGCGGGGGGCATTTTCCTCATTAGGTAATTAATCTTTTTTTCTTGTATGTTTGGATACCAAACTGCAGAGAATTTTATAGAAAGAATTCTTTCTCTCCCACCCTTTACTATTTGCTTTCTGTCTCTCACTTTCAACCCCACCATCTCATAACCAAACGTCCCGTTGACTGCATTCTTTATGAAAGGAGGGGTTGAACGTGCAACCCTGAAAAAACGTTTCAACCTATGGTTTCAACCACTGACTGTATAAAAGGTTTGGTTTAAACTCTAGAGACGTCAAGAAGGCGTGGCCAGAGCCTCACCTCCAGCGCTGGCCAATCAGAGCGCAGCCGGCTTCTCTTGAAGCCAGACCCTTCTCTCTCGAGCTGCAGATATAAACCTCCGCTGTGGGCTGATGCAATACTGGAGTTAGTGAGAGAAGCATCAGTACGGCAAACCAGACAGAGAAATCTGCTCACGTAGCCCAGAAAACACGTTGTTTGCCTAATCTCCGAGTCTTATTCTAGTCAAAAGGTGAGTGAATTCATTCATTTAAGTTACTGAACTCGACTGCATTTTGCTTTTAAGATTGATTACAATTGATTAGAACCTTATCTGAACGCTGGCTTCCCATGGCCTTGGCTGCAAAGATAAAAATGCATGTTAGTTTATTTTTCACTTTCACATCTTTTAAATCTTAACGCGTTTCATTCCTCAATCCAATGACTTTGTCCTAAAGCATTCCGTTAAATATGTGTGATTTAAGGCCTATGACGAGGTTATCTTATATGCCTCTTCCTCAATTTGTAACTTTCCCGAAAACGCAAGACTTCCCTTTAGTGTTTCATAAATGGATTAGGTCGTGTCCCTATCCTGATCATGTGACCGTTATTTTAAGGCGTCCCTCGCCGGTTGTAGTCGTCGTGAGCACGTCAGTTTCTCCACAGAGCTGCTCGTCTGCCAGCAGAAGTCAAGATTACGCATCACTTCAGTCGTAACGTTACCCATAGACTGTATAAAAACAGGTCGTACCGCTGGGGTTAACCCTGGGCTAGATAACTTGTCATTTTAAACCGGGGTTATATTGGCCGAATTGCAGCGCTAAAGCTGTAAGAATGTTACAGCAAGTCGCTAAGCAACATACAACCAATCAGGAACTCCCTTGGTGATGATCTCATTAAATATTCACGGCCTTCACGCCACGTGTTTAGTCTCCGAGTCTGTAGAAAACGGGTTGGCTTTGTGTTCTGTGAATATTTCAAGCGAGCACAGAGGGCCTGTGTGGCCACCTTTGGCCATGGATGGGCACGTTTTTATTAAAACAAGCCGCGTGCCGTATTACAGCACCGTTAGTCTAAACTGATTCCCGTAAGACTGAGTGACCTTTACGTTCATAATCAAACCGGCTGATAGTAAGCAGCGGATTGTGTGTTAGAGTATTGTGAAGCAAAAAATAAAAAATAAAACCCACCGGGCCCAGGAACAGAACAGTCCGCAGAGACTGGCACAATGAAGCCTTTAAAGGTCGAACTGAAGGATGTGTTCACATGGTGTGTTCAGCGTTTTGCCTGCGTGCCCGCGAGCGCACGGTTCTCGCGTGCTGATTGGCTGCCGGCGAAGGGAGGGCGGTATAAATATGCTCAAATTACATTCTTCGTTCCTTTCGTAACTTTACATTTGAGAGGTAAGAAGCTCAGCGATGACAGCCTGGACATTTACATTGATTTCGGTTTATTATACGAATTTAATAGAAGTATGAACTTTAGGGCGCCTTAATTGTTTACCTGTCGTTATAATTTGAGGGTCACGTGACTACATGTGAAATAGCACTGATGCAAAAAGCGTATGTTCCACTGATCTAATATGACTATATATCTATATATGGTCTGTATTATAGATCAGTGGTATGTTCTATGTTTGACTCGAAATGTTAATCTGAAAACAGCACAAGCTTTTATATTTAGATGTCCAGTATCTTCCAACATGTGTGACTTGCCTCTGAGGAACAAAGAAGGAGATTTTAGGCAGGATGACAAACAGAATGTTAGTTACCTTTCACTCTCATTGTATATTAGGGAAAAAGACTGAGGTGGTCATAATGCCTGACATTTCTGTAAGACATACAGGTTTGGAAGGATATGACGGTGCACATTTTTGGCTGAACTATTCTTTAATTTTTGTTAATTTGGTTATAATGTGTTAGGCTCTTATAATATGTGCCTGTGTCCCCTCTTGTTTTTCCAGGTAACTGAGTATGCCAGTCATCAGAGCCCTTAGTAGCGTAGCAAAGCAGGCCCTGTTGGCCCCTGCGTGTGGATGTCAGCCTCTGACGGTGGCGATACGCAACATCAGCTTCTCCCCGCGTCAGGTCACCTCTGGATCTGATGCCAGCTTTCATTCTGTGTCCTTCTCTGAAACGGACCACCCCAAAGTTCTCATCACAGGTGTGAAAAATGTTATGTACTTGCGACATTGGCATTGTTTTATTTTTAAGAGTTGGTACTTTTGTAATTTATCACGTTGATCACACTGGTTTTAGCAAATTTGAGAAGGGTGGATCCTGACTCCCCTATGGTGTTTTTTGCATGATATTTGATCATTCTTTTTCTCTCTCTCTGTCAGGTGGCCTAGGGCAACTAGGGGTTGGGCTTGCCAAACTGTTAAGGTATGAACATAAATGTGTTGCATAGTTGATGCATTTACAAATGTAATGTGTTAATATGAAGTTTTTACATAAAAATGCGTATTACAAAATGGTTATACATCCTGTTTCATAGGAAGCGATTTGGAAAAAACAATGTGATCCTCTCAGATATCAGGAAACCACCAAGCAACGTCTTTCACAGTGGTATGTCTTCTACATGTCCATTTCAACCAGATGTTTGCCAGAGTCATTTTTGTTTTTTTTTTATGATGAAATCAAGTATATTCAGAAATATGTTCAAGGTACAGAGCTAGACTGATCACACACGTACTGACATGTTGTTAAAAAAATTTCACACAGGCCCTTTTATCTACTCTGACATTCTGGACTACAAGAACTTGCGGGAGATTGTAGTAAACAACAGAATCACCTGGTTAGTGCATTACAGTGCTCTTCTAAGTGCTGTCGGGGAAGCTAATGTGGCACTTGCACGAGCAGTCAACATCACCGGTAAGAATCAAGATTTTAGAAAACTTCAATCCAGTTTGTTTATTTGCAATTTTTAAAATGCAATTTGTTTATTTGTCTTCTGTTTGCCTCTTAAACTACATTCAACAATATCAACCAAAAAATACAACAAATAAATAAAAAAAAAAAAAAAAAAAAAAAAAAAGCTTTTGATTCTGATATGATATGAAATTCATATCAGAATTTCATTCTAAATCTGAAAATCAATCTAAATCTTTTTTTTTTTTTTTTTTTTTTTTTTTTTTTTTTTTTTTCTCTGTAGGACTACACAACATCCTAGACATTGCAGCAGAACATGGGCTTCGGCTCTTTGTGCCCAGTACAATTGGTGCCTTTGGACCAACTTCACCTCGAAACCCCACTCCTGACCTCTGTGTGCAGAGACCACGTACTATATATGGCGTCTCTAAAGTCCACGCAGAGCTCATGGGGGAGGTAATACACCAGTCACCTTTATTTTAGCATTTCACCTATTTTCTGTGCCGTATGTGACTTGGAATATTAATCTTTACCCACAATCCTTTCCTGCAGTATTACCACCATCGATATGGCCTTGACTTCCGCTGTTTACGGTACCCTGGCATCATCTCTGCAGACTCACAGCCTGGGGGTGGCACGACAGGTACGGTGCACTCTGCTCCATCTGTGTTTTTTGGCACATGACCTTGCTCCCGTACGTAAGTGAGGTTATGCAAATGGCACTTGCTCAGAAAGGGGTGTTGTTCACTTTGAGCATTTTTAAATAGTCTGCACCAATGCCGGCCAGCCATATGAACCACACCTCCAATTGCCTGAAGTCACATGTGAAAACTTGAAAAGTACTTCGACAGCTGTTACTGTCATGCTGTTGCATGTGTGAGACTGCTGACCTAAAAAACAACAGTGAGTTATGAAAGTCTGTCTCTTTTGGCTTTTTCAGACTACGCCGTGCAGATTTTCCACGATGCAGTCAAGAATGGCAAGTTTGAGTGCAACTTAAAGCCAGACACACGCCTGCCCATGATGTACATTGATGACTGTTTGCGGGCCACGCTAGAGGTGATGGAGGCACCGGCAGAATCGCTCAGTATGCGCACCTACAACATCAATGCAATGAGCTTCACTCCAGAGGAACTTGCAAACGAGGTCCAGAAACAGCTGCCTGATCTTCAGGTCACATATGAGATTGACTCTGTACGACAGGCTATAGGTATGATCCAAAACATCTTCACTTTCATAAAACATTTTGGTACAAATAAATGGTGCAAAAACGCTTGTTTTTTTTTGTTTTTTTGTCTATATAGCTGAAAGTTGGCCCATGAATTTTGATGACCGCAACGCCCGCAATGACTGGGGCTGGAAGCACGACTATGATCTGCCAGAGTTGGTCCAGACGATGCTCAACTTCATCGGCTCGGATTCCCGCATCGCCCAGGCCAACTGAGTCTGCTCATGAACACTGAAAATATGTACATTTCAAAAAGATTTATAGTGATGCAGAAGAGAGATCCGTGGTCTGTAAATAGTCATTTTCCTTTTCTCTTTTGTGTCATCTGGATATTCCTTTTTGACTTGCACAGACTGTATGTATAATTATAGATTATACAAAGAGGGTGGTCTCTTTTCAGGTCAGGGTGGAAAACCGTCAGAGATTTACATGTATTTTGAAAGCTAAATGAAGAGGAATGGCTTTAAACCTGACGTGGCACTCTTGTGCTTTGCATTTAGTGAAAAAGGATCACTATGTCTCCAGGAAAAATAAACCAAACAAACATGAACGTCCAATACTGAATGTAGCGGATCCTAAAATGTAGCTTCCCCAAATCCTACTCTTTCTGAATTTCCAACTTTTTTTATTTTTATTTTATTTAAGAACAATAGTTTTACTGTACCTTGGTACAAGAACATAATATATGAGGGGAAAAAGCTGATGGCCAAGTTCAGACTAATAGGAATGAAAGATTTGGAATTGTTACAACAACAGCAGCTTCAACCCATTCTAAAATAAACAGACAAGAGTCTGTGGTTTAAACAGGGTGGGACTCAGATGCAGGTCCTCAGGGAAAGTGAAGGTTGTTATGATAAATGACGTTATCATATTCCTCTTGGTTGCTTTTGTGCACTATATTTATTTAGATGGCTCACAGATTAAATGCAAGATTTGGTCTTGCTTCACGTTTGCTGTAAACTTTAATAAGGTCACTTTTTGTTAAGTGCAATTTCTGTCATTTATTGCATTAGCCCATGAATGTTTCCCCACAGGGAATATATTATCCCATATGAAGGGGAGAGTGGGAAACCGATTTAAATTATTTTTAGTTAAGCTTTGCATCCACATCTTTTTGTTCTTTTGATCACAAAACTTGTCAATAAAGCTTTTTTATCTTTAACATTTTGCGTTGTCTTTCATTTGAAGTGTAATGAATTAGTTATTTCAGTTCAGTAGACTTTTTGTGATTAACCCTTATGCACTGTTTGGGGCATACACTTGCATAATGGGGAATTGTTTCCATCTACTTGAAAACAAATGCTTTTAAAATTAGAAAACATGAAATTTCAACTACAGCCACCAGATGCTTTTTTTTTTTCAGTAAACATCATTTGGGGTCAAAAAGACCCCAAACAGCACATAAGGGTTCAAAAAAAGAACTGAGGGTAGAACTGTCATTGTATTTTTTTACAATTGATTTATTTATTTTGCATTTTCTTGGTATCTCTCTGCACTTGTTAAATAGTACCCGATTGACTGCAGTGCCAACAGTCATTCAAATTTTTAATTATAACTTTTATGGGAAATATGATCTGCATTTTAATGGCGGTCTCTTTTGAGGCTATAATGACTGCACAAGAGCTGCATTAAAGCATATTCACATTGCACTCTTCTTGTCACTTCTGATCAAGGTGATTAGTGCAAAATGCATTGATTTAAGACTATAGTCTCCTTAAGTTATCGCTGAACAAGTTCTGTGACATTTTTATGTTTTGATTGGAGTCACGCCACATAAACATTTCAGGGGCATTAGAGCAAGTCTCCTTTTTATTTAGATTGTAAAGGTAAGCTTTGAAAGCAGGTTATATAAAACCTGTTTGTACAGTATATCCAGTGACAAAAGATCTGCCATTCTTTCAAAAAGTTGGCCAGTAATATGGGCGGCACTTATCTGATAAATTGGTTATGTAAGTACTTGGCAACACAGACTAACTGTAGCTTGTATTATGCCGAAAGAGACACTTACCAGGTTCGCTTAAATAATTAGGTTCATTAAACCCTCCCATATACCTTCTTGAAGTTTGTGGTTATTGTCATAAGATCCTTTGAAGGTTTCCTTTGTCTGTAGCTGGAACACTGCAAAAGTGTAAAAGATAGATTGCATAGTGTGTGTGTGTGTTTTATTTTCTTATTTTTTTTTGTGGGTGCTTGGCAAAGGAGCCTCTTTGCCACCTGTAATTTAAGAGTTATGCACCAGATGAGTTTCAGTTGAGGACAATTTTATCTGTCAGCAGTTCTTCCAAATGAAATTCTATCTCATGTAAAGTATGGTCATGTCATCGATGAACACATATAGTGTTGTTTGTCTGCACTGTTGCTCATTGAGACAAGTTTACTGTTGAAGTGATTCATTTAAAAAAAAAAAAAATTGTGGCAACAGGTTTATTTCCCTTCTTCCTTCTGTTGCTTATCTGTTATACTTGTCATAAATCCTTTGTTTAATAACACTGTTGCAAAATCACTGGTGTTGTTTGTAGTTTCATCATTTCGTAACATTCCATCATTTCATAACATTCCATCATTTCATAACATTCCATCATTTCATAACGTGTTTGTAGAATGTAGAGGCTGTCACACATCACATTGTCTGGAATCCCCAGTGGTATGAGGAATGAACCTCTACAAACACAGACCTCTACTTGACCACAAAAGACAGCACCAAACTGTGATGAAGTGCAAAGCCCAGTCAATGGAAAAATGTACAGTTGGTACATTTAAGAAGATATTTACAACTAGTAAAGTTGTTTTTTAATTATTACCTAATGTAGTCAGATAATCTGTATAAATAATCAAATCAAGTCAAATAATTTATTTGTCAATTTAATAATAATAAATATTAATATTATTAATATTTCAGGTTTTATTCAAGCAATATAAAAGGATTTGAGTGGTTCTGACAGCAAAATACATTTAATAAAAATCAAAATTAAGTTTATAGACATTTATAAAAATATATATATATATTTAAAAATATATAAGGATTAACAGGGTTGCAAATGTAACCTAAATTAAACTATAAAACTGAATGGGGTTATAGAAATGTTGGCATATATTGGTAGATTAAACAGGGTTGAATGGCTAGGCTTGACTAATGTGTTAAAAGCTGACAAAGTTGTGTTAAATTTGTGTAAGATTTCATTTACATTTGATTTTTTATTTATTTATTTAAAACAAGCTACTTTTCCTGTTAAGTTACTTCTATTCAATCAATATTATTACATTGCTTTATTCTAGTAATATAGAGAAACATGGTGAATTTTGTGTCAGTTCTGGGATAAGTGATTAGCTCTTAAAGACGTGACAACAATAATAATAAACAAATTCCTATACACTTTTGTGAGCATGGGTTTGTGCTGTAAAACCTTAAACTTTCCCAGCTTCCCAACATATTCCCCTATAAGATAAGAGTAATGTTTATCATGATCTATAAAAATGTCACATAAACATTACATAGCACATTTGCATGCCCACTCATATGACAGCATAACCTCCTCCCACTCGCTCTTCTCAGGTGATACTCTTGTCCTAATTCAAGACACCCCTGCTGAGTTTCCCTGAAGTGAGCAATGAAGTTTAAATGTCTGATGAAGGCAGAGTGCATTATTTCTTCTGTACTTCCTGTTAAGGTGTGTCATGTTGTATAAGTTTCATTGATCATTGCATGTACACACCTCTTAACTAATACCAGAAGCAGGAGTGTGTCAGCATGCTGTGTAAATGCTGAATATCTGAGCTGGCAGTCTGTCTGTCTGAGTGAAGGTCATATAAACAAGCCCGGTCAGTTCCTTAAAGAAGGAAGTGCCAAAAAATGATATGTTGCAGCTGTCGCATGGTTACCTGTTGCGGAAACATAGCAATCATCTTCAGCAACCAATACACTCTTTAAATTAAAGTTATTGGCATTGAAGTTTCCATGCGAAACATCCATGTGTGAGTGTGTGTGTGAACATGGACTACAAAACCAGTCATAAGTGTACATTTTTCAATAGAGATTTGTACATCATCTGAAAGCTGAAAAAAATAAGCTTTTCACTGATGTATGGTTTATTAGGATCAGACAATATTTGGCTGAGATTTGAAAATCTGGAATCTGAGATTGACAAAACAAATCCCCTTTAAAGTTGTTTAAATTAAGTTCTTAGCAATGCATATTACTAACCAAAAAATAAATTTTAATACATTTATGGTAGGAAATTTACAAAATATCTTCATGGAACATGATCTTTACATAATATCCTAATAATTTTTGGCGTAAAAGAAAAATTGCTAATTTTGACCCATATAATGTATTTTTTGGCTATTGCTACAAATAGCAATTTAAGAATGGTTTTGTGCTCCAGGGTCACACACACACACACACACACACACTACTTTTTGTATACAAATTTTGAAAAGTGAACTTAGTTATTTTAGCAAACATTTTTGATAATAAAAAAACAGACATTTGATGTGTTTAAAATAAGCTACTTTTCATGATAGTTTAATATTTTATCTTATAGACTGTAATTATTTATATAAAACTTCAAATAATTTTTAGAAGTTTTTAATAAAACAAGGATTATTAGAGCATGTTTTACAGGAAAATATTATTTCAGTCTTTCTTCTTCAAAATTTCACATTTAATTAAATGTGTTACTTGCCATTTCTTTGAAATTAATTGTGAAATTAACTAGCAATTTTTGAGAATTGTTTCAAATAAAAAAAGTTCAGTGTAGTTGTCACAAAAAATAAATAAAAAAACATGGGATCTGTGTCTCCAATGCTTTTTTTTTTTTTTTTTTTTTTTTTTAAAGCCATGGGACATCAAAGTATATTGTATTTAGTGCCTTCAGTATTATCAGAAAAATACCATCAAAACCTTGAACAAAATGATATACAGTACATACTTTAACACATCCCTTTCTTGCCAACTGAGTGATTACTAATGGCAATTCAATCTGTGACATTTCACCTCTGCGGCTGTGCAGCACAGCAGGATCAATGACCAGTGAGATGGGAATTCAATGAGACATCAGCAGCAGCAGCTCAAGATGAGCTAACATTAATCACTCAGACTCTTCTTCTTTCACTGTATATCACCACAGACAGCAGATGAACTCTTCAACCTCCAGCTAAAGATCAGCCTTCACCTCAGTAATGATGTGCTTCCCATTGCAGTGAAATTATGTGTTAAATCCAAATTGGGATTATGAAATTTCAGTTTTGTGAGAATGGATTTCAAAATTCAAAGTTTTTCCCCTTTAATTTGCTTTTAGAACAAGACAAAATAGGACATACAGAAAAACAGTGCAAAATAGAAAACTGTAAATGTAAAGCAAGTCTGACAATAAACAAACATATTAAGCCAAAACAAAAGCACATGTAATTGTGTGAAGTGTTGGTGTAAGATTACTATGTATACTTTATTTGTTGTACACCTCTATATCTTGTAGATTATTCAAGATAGACAGAACGAGAGAAAAATGAAAAAAAGAAAGGGGGGGGAGGAGGAACAAAATATATAAAATAAATAATAGATAAAGAGAAGAAATGAAGAAATATAGAAAATAACATTGTGAAAAAAATAATTAAAATAATAATAGTTAAAATAATAACAATATAATTAATTAAATAAAAGGAGTATAAAGGAGAGAGGAGGAAAAGGGATTATTATTATTAATAATAATAAAAATCCACCAAATGAAAATAACCAAATAATAACTGGAATAAAAAAAACTAATAAATAAATACAGAAGTGGGAAAGAGAAGAGAGAGAGCGAGAAAAAAGTAGTTGAACAAATAAAAAAAGATGAGTAAATAGATAAAAATAATAATAATAATAAAAAGATAGATATCAATTTATATATTATAATTTTGTAGCTACATTTGGTGGGTGGAATATTTCTCCAAAACAACAACAACAACAACAACAACAACAACAGTATAATAGAATATAAACATTATCTTGCTCAGAAAATGTAATGATAATAATAATAGTAATAACAGTAAAAAAAAAAAAAAAAAAAAAAAAAAAAAAATATATATGTATATATGCATATCATATACATATAGATTCATATTTCCATTTCCCTAATTCCCCATACAATATCTTATAATTCCATTAAATTCATATTTAAAGAGTTTGACCTTTGACAGGATATGATAGATTTCCTTACTAAATCCAACTATATTTCAGTCTGTCGATAAAAATAAACAATTTTCCATTTAATTCGCAATATTTCTCTGGACAACCGGTAAACTCTGATAGTGTAATAATGGAGTATGGTTTACATGAAATAAATCATCCATCTATAGTTTATTTATTCAGCTCATTGTGTAAGCTGCACTATTATTTGATCATTTGATTATTTTCAACCCCTGACCTTCTCCTCACACCTCACTGTGTTCATGGTAAATGGATTCTCAGGTAATTATTGTGGGACGTTTGGGTCTAAAACTTAAATACACCCAATAATTAGCGCACAATAAAATTGGAAGTAATTATAGTCTCATGACTTTATGATATTTATAGCTGATTATATTTTTTTCTCTGCAATTTAGACAAGTGTATTAAAAGTACAGCTATGCAAAGCACAAATAATTGGAGTCTTGCTTATATGAAACAGCATTTGTATGATTTTCATGCAACAAAAAGAAAAGTGTAAATGAAGGTATGACTCAATATGACACTATATATCCAAGTAGCATACTTTTAATGTGAATGTAATGTTTTCAGACACGTAATTGTATGTTATTTACAATTAAATGAAAATGTATTATAATTTATATAAAAAATGTTTTGACACAGTGAGGTAGGACTTAAGTACCTTTAAGTATCTTTTTATGTAATTTCATAATTACTTTTATTGAAATATGGTTAAAGTGCTGAATGTACTGACAAGCATTTATGGTCTTCTAAAATATGTTATTTCTTTTAAAGCTATGTTTTAAAATATATTTCTAATAATGAAGATACAATTTAGTACATTTATTATATGCATGGCAAAATATAAAATCATAATGATTTAAAGTTTACTTTAATTTAAAATATTTAATTAATATTAAAGAACACAAAAGAAGATATTTTGAAGATGTGGTCCCCAGTGACTTCCATAGTTGTATTTTTTTTTTCCCCTTACTATGGAAGTCAGTGGCTGTTTGATAGCTACTTATGTTATAAATGTATTGAATTACATTAAATAAATAAAAACAAAGTCTCTAAAAGCTAATAAGCATTTATTAGTAAATTAAAAATGATTCTAAATAGTTAACCCACTTACGCCATCTACTGTTACAAAATATACACTACTAGAGCATATACGTTTGCTTGTATTGATGGTCTAAATAATCTAAATTCGTGTTGGATATAGTTTTTTTTGTGTTTGTGGGTTTTAAATTAATTTCCTATTTTATACTAATGCTGTGATGTTTTAGACGACAGACATGAATACAATAATTTATGCAATTCCCCCACACAGGAACAGGGTTTTAGTTTGGAAGAAAAGTCAAAGACATCTAAGAAAAGGGTCCACTACATGAAATTCACTAAGGGTGAGTCATTCAGTGTCACGGTTTCTTGTAAATTAGGCATTATGCTACGGGACTTTGTTTTGAGAGAACTTTGCTGTGAAACAGTGGTTCTCAACCTTTTTGACTGCAAGGCCCCTCATTGTCCACAACAATATTCATACAATAGGTCTCATGAGTTTTTCCAGTTTTCATAGATGCAAATTCACCTTTCTGAGATCAAAATAGCTCACCTACGAGATTCGTGTAGATCTGATGAGAAAATGTTTTGGGTGGGAGGGCGGTCTTTTTACAGTTCCAGTAGTAACAACTAAATTCTGTACCCGCTCGAAGTCACCTGCTTTCAAACTCTCCTGTGTGTTTTTGTGCGCGCACTCTGGTTTCGAATTAAAAAGCCAAAAGTTTCCATTTACAACGTGTCTTGCAGCGTTGAGTTTTGTAGCCAATCACAGGCATCTCTGTTGAACGCAGTGGCCAATCAGAGGTGTTTACTGTAGTGAAAGTGACGTGACATTCAGCCAAGTATGGTAACCCATACTCAGAATTCGTGCTCTGCATTTAACCCATCCAAAGTGCATTTTTTATACTAATGCTGTGATGTTTTAGACGACAGACATGAATACAATAATGTATGCAATTCATTAATTTTAATCAGGCACAAATTGGACAACATCCCTGTTCCTCCACGTGTTCAAGGACCCTTCAAGATGTCTATGCTTGCCGAACGTGAGTTTACAGTTTGGAATGTATTTTAGGATAGTTTTTTTTACGTTTTAAAATATTAGTTACCGATTTTTGTAAGACTGTATTAGGAAGGTGTATTTGACTGATGGTTTATGGGTATATTAAAGTTATTATCGCATCCCTCCAGGTTGTTTAGCATGTTTGCTAGCAGGCTAGCAACCGTGGCTCTTTAATAAGAGGGTGAATCATATGAGTTGTCATATATGTATATTCACCTTATACTGTTCCGCATAAACCAATACACTTGTGACATTTCTAAAATAATATTTTCTGATACAAACGTAACACGAAAGTGGATATTTTATTATTGCAGTGGTTTAATAAGTAGAGTTTGTAGCATGCTTCTTATCATTCTGATATTTCACTAGCTCGTCGTAAACAGAAGTGGTCTGTGGACCCCAGAAACAGCGCTTGGAGCAACGATGAGTCCAAATTTGGACAGAAAATGCTGGAACGCATGGGCTGGTCCAAAGGAAAGGTAGCAGACTTAACATATTCATATTCAGAAATCAGTTTTCCTCTTTTTTCACTTGAAAGGTACAAATCTGTGAACTGTAATAATAATAATAATAAAAAAAAAAAAACTCCACTTCTTGCTTGTGTGGAAAGGTAATTCTTCTAATAATGTCATAATTTGTGTGAGTTTGTGTTTCTTTGTTTTTTGTGTGGCAGGGTCTTGGCAAGAGTGAACAGGGGTCTACAGAACACATCAAGGTTAAAGTCAAGAACAACAGTCTGGGTCTGGGCACTGCAGCAAACAACGAGGTGGAGAATCGCTCCTGTTTTCATGGCTTTGAGTTGCCGTGTTGTTGTTTTTTTTTTTTGGTCACATCAATCTTTAATATTATTTATTTATTTATTTGTTTGTTTATTAAGGACAACTGGATTGCCCACCAGGATGATTTTAATCAACTCCTTGCTGAGCTGAACAGCTGCCATGCACAGAACAACACTGATAGTAAGCTGAATTTTAAACATGGAGAGCAATGTGTGTATATATAGTCAATATAATTACCTGTGAGAGCAGAACAATTGAACTTTGGGATGTTTGTCATTGCAGCTTTGAAAATGATTTCCCCCTTATGTTCACTAGATGGTGCTATTGTGGTGTTAAAATAATGTTAAATGTGCTGTGATCATTGCCATGTTGAGAACAATCTATTTTTCATTTCTCTTAAGCATTAGTTGTGTGTCAGTCTTCTGTTTAAAGCCTTATGTGTGATAACACTTTTTTTCTTTTTCAGTTCTTTTGTTTTTGTGTACTTTCAGACCCCACACAGGAACAGGGTTTTAGTTTGGAAGAAAAGTCAAAGACATCTAAGAAAAGGGTCCACTACATGAAATTCACTAAGGGTGAGTCATTCAGTGTCACGGTTTCTTGTAAATTAGGCATTATGCTACGGGACTTTGTTTTGAGAGAACTTTGCTGTGAAACAGTGGTTCTCAACCTTTTTGACTGCAAGGCCCCTCATTGTCCACAACAATATTCATACAATAGGTCTCATGAGTTTTTCCAGTTTTCATAGATGTAAATTCACCTTTTTGAGATCAATTTATTTACAGCTTGTTTTTGCGGTGTTGAGTATTGTAGAATGTTTTGGGTGGGAGGGCGGTCTTTTTACAGTTCCAGTAGTAACAACTAAATTCTGTACCCGCTCGAAGTCACCTGCTTTCAAACTCTCCTGTGTGTTTTTGTGCGCGCACTCTGGTTTCGAATTAAAAAGCCCAAAGTTTCCATTTACAACGTGTCTTGCAGCGTTGAGTTTTGTAGCCAATCTTTTTGAACGCAGTGGCCAATCAGTGTGTTTACTGTAGTGAAAGTGACGTGACATTCAGCCAAGTATGGTAACCCATACTCAGAATTCGTGCTCTGCATTTAACCCATCCAAAGTGCACACAAACAGCATTGAACACACACACACACTGAACACACACCCGGAGCAGTGGGCAGCCATTTATGCTGCGGCGCCCAGGGAGCAGTTGGGGGTTCGGTGCCTTGCTCAAGGGCACCTCAGTCGTGGTATTGCCAACCCAAGACTCGAACCCACAACCTTAGGGTTAGGAGTCAAACTCTCTAACCATTAGGCTACGAATCTCTAACCATTAAGTCAGAATCCGCTCTGATATAAAGTTTGCATAGTTCAGCAGACTCCCAGATCTATTATAACAAGACAAAAAGAAAGCATACACGATGTAAATAAGATAATCATTGTGTAGTTATTGATAAGCTCGGTCAGTTACACCATAAGGGAAGCACCCTTTGATCAGTTTTTACTTTATTTACAGTTTGAAGAAAAGTGTAAGAGGACCAAACGTTCCATGTATACCGTTTCAGGAATGACAAACGTGAGTGTAAAAAAATTACGTGAGTGAATCCGCCAAATTTATCCGCGAGTGACGTGATACCTGTAGCACTGACGGTTCAAACTCTCTGAAAAGCCGATGTCAAACCAGAGCTGTGCTTTAAGTGATGCAGAGTAAATTCAGAGTGATAAAACTTCAGAAGCAACAAGTCTGTGTTGCTGACACATTTGAGCAGCTTCTTTAGCAGCTTCTACAGGTAAAATTTATTTAAAGGTTATTTATGTCTTGTCTCTGTCACCTTTTTCACCCATGAGTTTGCATCCCTGAGTTTTTTGTGATGTATATTGGACAAGGATTTAAAAAAATTATAATAATTATTTAGAAATATTATTAAATATTATTTTAAAATGATATTTTTTTAACATATATTTTTCTCACAATTTGTACCCAATAAAATATTTCAGCACTTAGAAGTCATATTTTTAAATGTAGGCTTTCTAATTTATTCAGAATTTTCAAGGCAGTGGGAATCCTGGTTTTTCAAAGAAAAAAGGCTGTTTTTGAGTGGGTGAATTGAAATAAGTATCTTGATTTTTGTTGTTTGGTCATATTTTAATTCTTGTTTGGTTTTATTTTGGCTGGTTCAGAACCACTGCTGTAGGATGATAGTTTTCTCCTTACAATTTTATTTAAAATAAACAAAAATAATAGTTATATAGTTCATAGTTAATAACACAGTTATTTGTGGGCACATGTTAGGTGATTGACCTTTTCACAGAGAAATCATCTGAGTTTCTCTCTGTTCGGTCAGGTTTGTCTATTTAAGTCTGCTGGTGAAAGGTTGTTGATTTTTATAAATAACCTACCTAATGTGTTTAATTTGAAAAACCAGCAGCTAAGCCAGTTTTTTTTTTATTTTTTATTATTATTTTTCAATATCCTTTATAAATGAAGCCTCCCCCCCCACATCCATCACTTCCTGTGTTCAGTAGCTGAACTTTGTATGCTCTGGCTTATGTAGTAAAAGCTCACGGGTCACCGCTTCAGCATGATCAAATTGTGCGGTCAGCTTAACCAGAAGGCTGTGCCGTCCCTAGTACAGAGCGTCACTTCATGATTCTCCAAGTTTTCTGACTATCATGTAGACAAACAATTAACCTGAGTTTGATCTGGCAGTTGAACGATCTCCCTGAATGTTTTGTCACGCACTGTTGACCTCTGCTGAATGGCTCACATCCTTCCCAGCATGGAAAGCAGGGCGGCCTGATGTTTGTTGATGGTCTTTATGAGTTGGAAATGTATTTGCCCTCAGGTTTTACATTCTTGATACTTCGACATTAGTAAGAGTGGTATTTTTATACATTGTCTCATTTTCCATGATGGATGTTTATAAAAAATGTCAGGAATGTTGGGAAAAACTCGTTGTCTCTTATCACCTGAGAGGACACCGTAGAATAGCGCTCCTAAGCTTGACGTCCTGTTTCCTGTGAGGAGCACAGGCCAGCACACTCACTTCTCAAAATGGCCTCAATCAGCACCTGATGAGTCTCACAGATAACAGAGCATCCAAAACAATGTTAATGTTGTTGTTGTGGTTGTCTCTGTTTTCAAAGCCTTTGTTCAACTACAAGAAGGAAGACCGTACTCTCAGTAGATGTGTCTCATGTCTCATGAGACGAACTGGACATCTCGCACACAACCTCATCACGACCCCCTGTGGTAATTGGGCCACCTCACTAACCTCATGTCCGTGACCTCAGCTCAACTCTGATTGGTTATGTGGCTGTCCTTTACTTCCATAAGTCACATTTTGTGACTTCCTGGAGTGAAAAAGCATCACTCAAGCTCATTAGTAAAAGTGTTTTTTTTTTTTCTAGTCTTGGTATGATTGACATCACATTCTGAAAACATAACTATTTAGAGATTGATGGTAAAAGGTATTCATACGTTTTGCAATGCAATTCCTATGAAATCCTCTTTGATTATGATTAACATAATGACACATGAATTCTCGGAAATAGAATCTGTTCTCTTAAGGTATGAAGTAATTTGATCAATATCAGTTTGTTCAAGGTTTATGTTGCTGTATCTGAGAGTGGAACTGAGATGTCTTGGACAAACATAACGCTGGTTGTTACAACTGCTCACAGATTTGTAGTTTGTTGTCATGGCAGTTGGCTGGTTACCGCGTCAGGGGTTCCGCCCATCTCCCCCGTGGAGGCTTTGTTGATTGGATCATCTTTTGCTGATATTGGTTGCTCTGTAACCCATAGAAGGCTTCACTCTTTGTATGTTTTCCTGAGAAACAACCTCACCAAAGGGTTGCCAGGTTAAGGCCTTTAATTGATTTAACAGATGAACGCTAAAAGTGTGTAAAATGTAAATATGTCAGTTACTCTGGAATCCATTAAACTCTCTTACCAGTATACCATCATCATAATGTGCTTAGCTGCTTGCTTGAAATATATTATGAAATAAAGATTGGGGATCAGTATTTGAAAAGTTTTTAAAAGAAGCTCTTGTGCTCACCAAAGCTACATTAATTAATTCAAAATACAGTAAAACCAATAATAATGTCAAATACAATGTGAAGTATTTTTGCTTTTTGAGTACAATTTAAATATAATTTATTCCTGTGATGACAAAGTGGAGTTTTCAATAGTCATTAGTTTTCAGTGTCACGTGATCCTTCAGAAGTCATTCTAATGTGCTGTTTTGCTGTTTAAGAAACACTTCTTATTTTTGCTTATTTTCAATGTTGTAACTGGTTTGATGCTGCTATATTTTGTTTGAAAACCGTGGTACATTTTTTTTTTTAGGATTCTTTTATGAATTGAGTTCAAAAGAGCAGCATTTATTTTAAAATATTAAATCTTTTGTAATGTATTGATGCAGTTTGCCACTTGATCAAATTAATGCATCTTTGCTTAAGTATTCATTTCTTTTCAAAATAAAAAAAATACTTTCCCAAATTTTTCGTTGTACTGTAAGAATACCTGTACAGAAACTTTTACTGTCTAATGTACAGTAGTATTTATTTACTTACTTGCTTATTTAGAGTGGACAGCAATTATGTGTTACCTTATCTAAACAGTGTTATTTTGTAGAAAAATTATTTTATTTTTTTAAACACCAAATAATTTCTATTGACTTTTATTTCATAATTTAGCATGACTTTACTTTTATTCTAAAAAATGGTAATACAGTGAGTAATTCGTCAACTTTTGACTATTAATAATCTTAAATGTAGTCTGTAGAGGTCTGTTGGTGTTGAGTAGCCTCTTGGTGCTGATTATCTTTTGTCAGGAAAATAAAGTGTAGAGTGAAATGATGTTGCAACTGCATATATTTCTCCCAGTCTTAAGATGTTTTGGACTGGTCCTTTAGAATAGAAGCAAACGAAACCCTGCTCTAGATGGGGATGGAGTAGGTACACAAGAGGTTGCTTGTTTCAAAGATTGATGACTTTCAAAACAGGAGAAAGGCACCAGCGTCTCCAGAACCCATCTCAGACATGAGCACCGTAAACCAGTAACCCAGATTTAATTGGAATGCCCATTTAATTATCAACTGTTCCAGTATTTCTTTGATGCAAGTTGAACTGCCAAGCACTTCACTAATCTGAGTGGTGCTGAGTGGGTCAACCATGTTACACAGGACTGAACAGACCACATTTTGGACCCCTTCATTAATAATTGACCTGATTTCTTTTGATAAAACAAAACCAGTGCATATAATATTTTCATCATTACTATTTCCTGCTCAGCCAGTTAAAAGAACACCCCCTCATGTTTTTTTGTCACCTTCACTTCTTTTTCTAGAAAATCCTTTTTCCTTGTTTATTTAATGCAACTGAAAACGCTTAGAACTATCCAGGTGTCTTTTGAGGCAAGTCAATTAGTATTTCGCTTGTTCAGATTAGCAAGTCGAGCCGAAAAAAAAGCCTCTGTGATTGCTAATCCGGTTTGGCCAGAGTTCTGTCACATTCGTTACTCTTCTCAATCGGTGACCTTGCTTCTAGGGCCCTATGAAATCCATTTTATTTTTTTTATTTTTTTTCTGTTTTAATTTTCTGGATTCCATTTTGTCCATTTTAATTTTTCTAGACGTCTATTTTAATGGTAAAATTAAATTTTATTAATCAAAAAGTGTAAAGTCTTTTTATGCTTTTGCTCACTAAAGTATTAAATCATGAAACTTACACAATTTAACATATGTTTTCCATAAATTTTCTGGATTCCATGTTAATGACTAAGTAATCAAAGCATTTCTAATTAATTTAATTTATAATTTTTTTTTTTTTTGTGTATGTACATTGTTTGCTGTTAAATAAGTTTTGGTAAAAGTAAAAATGTTTTAATAATAGTTTTATATTATTGTTAGTAGTAATTCATTATATTAAGTAATTATATTCCTGTCACAGTTTCTTCAGGAAGTTAAGATGGAACTTTTATTTTGATGGGTTGCTGTGAGCGACCTTAAAGTTTCTGTTTCAGTTGTATATGATTTGGACAATAGTTTTCTCACAAGAAACGGTTAATTGCTCATGCAGTGACTCTCAGAGCAGTTCTAGAGGTTATTTTCATGTGTTCACATACTCTCGTATATTGAGGCGGCAGAGTCTGAAAACACTGCGAGCGTCCCGTGCACTTCACTATGTGTGTAGTAAACAAAACCATTTATTCACAAAGAGACATGCAGAACCAGGGCTGTCCCAACTGGTGTGGCCGCAGTGAAAGGACTGTGGGGGAAACACTCCAATCATAGGTCCTACCTTGCATCCAGCAGGATTTTATTCGCCTTGTGTGCACTGGTAGACTATACTGCCACATCATGCCTAGCCTTTTAGACACTTTAAAAGAGTTTGTTTTTAAAGGAATAGTTCACTCAAAATTTTTGTTTTGCTTTGAAGAATGTCCAAAGCCATACTTTCTAATATCATGTACGTTTTTAAATGAGGACTAGTGCTGTCCATCCAACTTTTGAAGGAATTAAGAAGCAATGTGAACAGATTCAATAAGTTGGTTATTCACAGAAAATAAATGCCGGATTCACACTGAAATTATTTGTATAATGATTTTTATTCTTTTTCTTTCTTTTTTTTTTCTCTTTAAGTAAAAAAAAAAGCCATGGACATAAGAATTGGTTGATGTAGTTCTCAAAAGGGACCTACCAAAATGATTCATGAATTGGCCAGATATAGCCTTCAACTCAAACATCAATGATTTAATTAATAATGAATCAAACTGAATCATCTTCTTCATTACATCATCACTGATTCTTTGATTCAACATGAATCTTGAGCTGATCCAGTTTCTTGAGTTTCAACTCAATGATTCTTTGATGCAAATGAAATCTGACTGATCCAGTTCTGAGTCAAAACTCACTGATTTCTTTGATTCAACTTGAATTCTGCTGCTTGGTCTTGAGTTCAGCTCACTGATTTGGGATTCAACATGAATCGAGTGATTCCAGTCTGAGTTCAACTCAGATTCTTTGATTCCAACATGAAATCTGACTGCCCAGTTCGTGAAGTCCCCTCCACTGATAAATATTTCAATCACCGTGATAACCAGCGTACTTGGATGGGAAGGGTTTTTCAGTGACTTAAATGTCATTAGTGTCTCACCTAAAGCTGTCATTTTGACGTATTGTAAAATCTAGAATCTATAACGATGAGTCATATGATGCTATTTAATGGTACTTTGCATTTTTGAAGCGTGAAACTCTTCTAGTTCCCCAGTCCTTGCAGCTAGTAATGGAACCAACAGAACGTGACTACGTACATGATTCTGTATTTCACATTTTAGTTAAGTTAATCCTATGAGGGTTTCCATTGGGCAATTGTTGTTACAACACCCAAACTACCCTCTTTGTTAGTTGATCGATCTCTTTTCAAAAAGTAAACAGGTAATTTTTGGGCGCCACTTGTGTTCCACTGTGATCAGTGGAAAGCTTGTTCGGGCCTGGCCTTTTGTTTAGACCCTTTACAGGATACCATTGGCTTACCTTGACGGCAAGGTACTCCCCCTTTGGCAAGCCATGCTGAAAAGGCCCTAGAGCAATATATTTAAGCGCGTGTTACAGGAGCTGCTTGTGGAGAAGAGGATGCAGCTGTACAACCGGACCTCCGCGTGACGACTGCGCCCAGAGGCACTCCATGGAGCCTTTGAGACTGCTGGAAAACGGGAGGTATTGAGGTGGGGGGGCCGCCCGCTGAACCGTTTGTTTTTCCTCCGGCCGTTTTCATCCCCTGTCGACATCTTTTACCTCTAAACAACTTTCTCTCGGCAGGAGTTTCAAAACTGTCCAGTGACCCTATCGCCATTTAAATCAATGTTGTACAAAGTTGAATGCCACTAGAAAATATCCATTGTCAATAGGTTGCGACCGAACGCTTTCCTTTTCATCTCTCCGACGTTTTGAAATGCATAAATAAACAGTTCTCTTTTTAAATCAAAAAGGAACGATCACTAACTATTTTTAAATATGTAATTTGGTAGCCTACGTTAGTTTGACAGGTTTTCGCAGAAGCATCTGAGAGTTGAATAGCCCCTCTGCCCTACTGTGTTTGAAGCGAGCGTCGAAATGTTTATAAATGTTCTATGGTGTGGCATAATGTCAAAGAGTGGCTAATAAAAGGAATCCCTCCGTTGTTTTTAACCTGCCTCACAGGACAGGACCTTTCCGTCCAGCAAAACAGACCTAGCTTGTATTTTGGGAGCGATATCAGCACGAGAGACAAGAGACCAAGATGGAGGTAAGCAAGTGCAAGTTGACACACATCCATCCTTTTTTAAAATTTGCTACAATAATATTCCGGTCAGTTAATATAATACGGTGGCCAGAGTGCAAAACAATCCAATTCTGAAACAAAATAAACAATTCAAGAAAACATTATATCAAGTCAGACAACCAATGACCATTTGAAAACAAAATAATCAGCAAAAGCCACAACTGGCATATCAGAAAAACTGGAAGAGGTAAGGTATACGGGTTTGAGACAGACGCGCCATGGGTTTGGGATGACTCCCCGCTGACTGGACGAGACATCTGTCAATCAAGGTATAGAGGAAGATGCAGCTGAAGAACAGCAGAGTCATTGGAGATTTGAAAAGATAGAAAATAAGTTCGCTTAAAAGGCAGGATCGGAACTCCGGCTCGATCGTGGGTCAAACACCGTTAATGACACACGCTTAACCATCTGCGCTTACTAGAGCTGATTATTCACAGCCGCTTAAAGTGTTGATCAGCCCAATCACACATTGAAAACTGAATTACGCTAACAGGTGGGCTATTCGCATTCGCGTAAATATACACTCTGTATGTTTTATCCATAGTAAGTGCAGTTCATACAATACATTTAAACTGGAGCTACTTAAATACCATCTCCTAACTTTCTACCACGCAGTCTGCTGTTCTTGGCTGGTTCTTTCTGCATACGCCCAGTCAGTGGTGAGTAAACCTAAACCAATAGCCTGTCTCCAAACTATACCTCCTCTCTCTTCCAGGTTTGTGTGATTTGTAATGTTCACTAACAAATTGTTGTTGTGTTTTCTGAATTATTTTGTTTTTTAGATTTTCATTTTCAATTTGTAATTTATTTGTTTTCAGAGGTGCCATTGCTTTTATAATTTTTCTCGCTACCGTAATATAATAATGTTGGTTACCAAAATAAAAATAAAAATCAGTTTGTCCCTCCTTTTTTTTTTTTTGTGTTTTAAACCAAACCAAAATACTTGGTTAAGATGCGGTCACGCTATCATTGTTGTGTGGTGAATTTTTTGTGGGCAAAAATCAAAGTAATTTTAATAGAAATCCATTTCATTTTGCGTGAAGGTGAAATATTTCTCCATGTGGATTTCACAATTTTTCACGGATTTGCCAAGAATCCAACGTAAACGGTGACTTCTGGAGGATCTGTTGCCAAAATTTTGAAAACCATGGACAAGTTACTGTACATTTGTGGTAACCAACATACCCAAGACACAAATGCTGTTTAACCCCTAATATTACTTTTAAGATCCGTAATCTTCCAGAGTCTTTCCTCAATGTTGAACTGACATTTGAAGTGTTACCTAAATCTTGAGCGTAATATTGAGATGTAGCAAAGCTATTGCAGCAGATTACATGTTACCTTACGGTCCAGCCCATATGTAAGGACCGCTGACCTCCGCTTTTACGTGACCCGCTCGCAGCAAGTTTCAGGCTGATAATGAGCCGCGTCATAGCGTGCAGTCTGACTCCACACATGAGTCACTGTAGGCAGGGATCCCGCTTAAATCCCCTTAAAGGATTTGCACCCTCTCTCTACTCTTTCACCCCTAGTCCTGTCAGGCTCCTCTGGTCAAATCAGGTAGTGTATTTCTGATGATACTTGAAGCTCTCGATGGCGCCGCAGACGGCTGCTTCAGTGCTTGGCTCTCCAGTGTTTGTACTGT